>NC_140203.1:0-110000 GCF_965226575.1 Pagrus pagrus
TTCAAGACAGATTTTTAAATCAGTTGATTGAATCAGAGACTCACCCACAGAGGATCCAGACCGCTCACACTGCACAGCTCCTCCATTTATACAACTCTTCTTCTGTTTCTTCTTCTGCCAGCGTCTGTTTCTTCTTCTGCCGTCTCCCAGGAGCAGTTCTGGACATAGAATGAATGCAGGTGTAAGGCAGCTTCCTTTTGATTAACAGTCACTGGTTTGAACAGCAGAAAACGCCGGGAGTCACAGCGTCCGTCTAAATTCAACATGAGTGTGTGAATCGTGTGTCCTGAAAGTCGTCCAGGGACATCAGAAAACGTTTGTTTCTCAAACACAAAAACAAGTTGGGATCTCTGTAAAAACACTAAAGCAACATGAGGTTCCTACTTCATTTCAACAGTTTCATCAATGAGAAAAAATCCTTGTATTCATGAAGAATCACCGCTGTGATCATCAGTGTACACTGACAATAAATGAATGTGTGTCTGTGCGTGAGAGAGACTATAGATGTAAATGAACTTATAGCTGATCCTGGTGCAGCTGAGAAGCTGCTCACAGTCCTGTTAAATCAGAAAATCTGTAAGGAAATAAAGACATTTTGTCTTTCAATGTAAAGCATCATAAAGTATACACACACACACACACACACACACACTCACACACACTCATTCACACACAAACACACACACACACATTTAAACATTCATACTGTACGTTTGTACTTCGAGACTCTTAAATCAGACGAACATCAGATTTTTGTTGATTTATTTTAAATTGAATAAACATACATGAACATTTGATACATGGCATTCTTACAATTCAATATAAACATTCATATGAACATTCATATGTATTCATATTTTATTTATGTTATTATTATTAAAATTTCATCAGTAGAAGTAGTAGAAAACTTGTAAAATCACAAAAACAACAATATAAACTACTTTGTTATTAACTGCATGTACACACACACACACACACACAGGAGGAAATGTTTTTACAGCGAGCAATGAATTGTGGGTAAAGGTGTCACAGCTGCCTCACAGACATGTGGCTAATTAACAGGAAGTGTCTGTTGCCTTGGTAACAGGAAGAGGAGGAACCAGCTCAATCTTTGAACTAAAAAAAAAACAGTTATCAATCAATTGTTTGAATCATTTTTAATGACACAACTGACTGATACACTTGATTGACACATACTGGAGGTCTGTAGCTGATGCCCACCGATGATGTCGCCGCCCCCTTGGAGAACAATGCCTTCTGATTGGCTCTGAGACTCTGTAGATCACAAAAAACTTTCCTTAATTCCTTCCTTTATTCTTTCCACACTTCCTTTCCTCTTTTCTTACCTCACTTCCTTGTAAGGTATTTCCTCTGTCTGTCTTTCCATCACACCATCAGGCTCCACCAGCTGCTTCCTGTACACGCACACGCACACACGCGCGCACACACACACACACACACACACACACACAGTATTAGTCTGAGTAACTGCACTATTGTGCATTTAAGTGTTGTTTGTACTAAGTGGCTCAAGGCTTTCAACGAATCAATTCGAGAAGATTGAAACTGTAAAGTATTAAATGTGTGTTCAACTGAGGAACTGAGATTAATATTTCACATATAAAGAACAAGATGACACCATCTATATACAATCAAATCATTACAAGCTAACAGTCTAATGTCCTGAAGCCAATGACAAACAGGCTCAACAGATATCTGACAGATGGAAAACAACAGTTTACAAAACAAATATCTAGAGATGAAATAAAACCACTGGATGTGATTTTACACTGTGTAATATGTGAAGAGTGTGAGACATCAGCTATGAAGGAGTAATAGAACATCTTTGACTTTGTGTGCACTGAATATCAACACATAAAATATCAACACACAAAATATCAACAGATAAATTATCAACAAACAAAATAGCAACACATAAAACAACACATAAAATATAAACAAATAAAAACGTTTCAGGTAAATTAAAAGGATTATTGGTCAAATCTTCAGTCTCTATCAGTGAGTCGGTGTGTTTTCCTGCTCTGAAGCTCTTTAACGGCTTGTGTCACTCAGCTTTAACTAGAAGATGAGCCAGAACTACATTAACACTACAAAGAACTACAGAACTACATTAACACTACACAGAACTACAGAACTACATTAACACTACACAGAACTACATTAACACTACACAGAACTACAGAACTACATTAACACTACAAAGAACTACAGAACTACATTAACACTACACAGAACTACATTAACACTACACAGAACTACAGAACTACATTAACACTACACAGAACTACATTAACACTACACAGAACTACAGAATTACAGAACTACATTAACACTACACAGAACTACAGAACTACATTAGCACTACACAGAACTACATTAACACTACACAGAACTACAGAATTACAGAACTACATTAACACTACACAGAATTATATTAACACTACACAGAACTACAGAACTACGTTAACACTACACAGAACACAACACAATGTCTGGTTAACACAGTGAAAACTAGTGAGATATTAATGTTTTAAAAAATGTTTTTATCAATGTGGTGACTGTAGATATTAAAGATGTTCGTAAATGAACACACGATGTTGTAAATGATCCTCAGTGTCTCTGTGAAGTTCAGGACACATTTCAACACAATCCAGTGAAAAGGTGACGTTGGTGAGGCTGAGAACACACATACTCAATCACTGATATGATGACAAAAGAAAGTAATCAGAGTACTGAGCTGGAGTGTTTTATAAGGTCATCAGTTTAATACAAGTTAGAAAATGTTTTTTTAAAGAAAACCACAACATGAACTGAGAGAAGTTCTGGACTCTGGATGAGATGGTGTGAGAGACTCCTGAGTGAATTAATACAAGTTGGTAACATACAAATTCAAATGTATTATTTTCTATAAATTTGAATTTCTGATTTTCTGTTTTCTTTTGTTCTCACAGAGCAGGTGATGGGCACACACACACACACACACTCACTTACTGGATGTGTTTCCATGTAAGGATGCCGGGACTCCGTCTAAAGAGAAGAGACAGTATTAGCATTAGCATTAGCTGGAAATGGATGATAACTGAAGTGTAATGAAGTTGTAACACAACACAAATGTAAGCAATTAGCTCTCATTGGCTAAAACTGGTGCATTAGCTAATTTATAGCGTTTGACACTCTGCAGTTACACTGTTATAACGTTAGCATTGTTTGTTTTAACAAAGTGCCGCAGATTTGTTGTTAACGTACGATCTGGCACGGCAGCGGCAGGTGGAATCGGACCTGTGACCACAGAGAGAGAGAGAGAGAGAGACTATTGAAATGACTGCAGACAGAGGCCATTGAAAGACATTGAATAGACAGATGTTATTACAGCTTCTTTCTTCTTCTTCTGCATCGCACGCTATGACTCGCCGTCTTCTCTGATTCGCTGCCACTGCATGTGTTCCCGTGGGAACGAGACCTGGAAGCAAAAGTTTACAGATGCCTGAAAAATCATGTCAAAGTTTTTCAAACCTTTCCAAAACTTCTAAAACTGATCTTGAATACTGCATTTGCATTTTAAAGCTGTCCAACAACTTATTTCTTTTAAAGTCTTTCAAATTAAAACAAGAAAATAATTATTTATGACACCTCCTCCCCCTCGGCCTCATCGGTCGATCTCCATCAAGACTTCTGCTTCGCCTAAAAGTCAAACACAAAGTTAGTTATAAATCACCTCCCTCCCTCCTTCCCTCCCTCTTTCCCTCCTCTGTTACCTCTGCGGTCTTATTCCCTCTCCTTCTTCTTTGGTGTTTGGAGGAAACTTCGGGTTGAAAAGGCCACTGGTTCAAAATTATATGTAGCAATCAGATGTATTCAATAAATACTCAGATTACATTAATAAGGTAATCAGCTTACACTCACAATGTAACAATTTAATTATTATAACATAAGAGATCCTATATTCTTTTATTTTCAGGCAGTAATCAGATTACATCCATAATATAATCAGACTACATACTCTTATATACTGTTCTGATCTTGTTATTTTTCTTGTTGTGTTTAAAAACAACAGATGTGTTTATTATTTTTACTTCAGAGAGCCGCTGTTTTCCCATGGTGCACTGGGCTTCACGTGGTCCTCCACTGTCCCACTCTCCGACCTACAAGTGTGAGACTAGCTTCATCACATGATCACGTCACACGACGCCAAAAATGTTTTGAATTCAATTGGATCTCACTTGTGAACAGCAGGTGGCGCTGTCTGCATCGTTATTGGTTCACTGGTAACTCTCGATGTCCGATTGGCTGAAGGAGGGAAGACGCAGCAGCAACAGTGTTATGTTCACAAAGTAATTTATGAAAACGAAACCTTTAGAAATGAATAATCCAGAAGAAATGTTTACTTGTTGAACTATAATAAATTCACAAATAAGTTAAATATTTAGTAGAAGTTATTAGTGGAAGCCTAAATAAAGAAAATTGTTCAAAATAAAAATATTAAAATGTAGATTATTCTGATTATTATCTTTTGAAACTTTGTGTGAATCATCTGAAGATGAAGTGAAACTGAAACAAAAAATGTGCTTGAAGTCAAATTAATAAACAATATGTCAACAGTTGAATAGTGATGACATCATTAATAACAACAACAACAAAATAATCATAATATCATTTATAACAACAGCAACAACAAAATGTAATAATAATAAATAACAAAAACAATAGGGACCTCGCAGGTTCCTGCTCGGGCCCTAATAATAATGTGAGCTCACTGCGATGTTTCGCTCTCATACAGACGTCTGTTGTGGTTTTGATTCTCAGTCTGGTGATGATCAGCCGAGGAAGAGCCAGAGTGGGCGAACGAGCAATACTACACATGGGAGAGAGAGAGAGAGTGAGAGAGAGAGTCTCATCATACAGGTTCATCTTGATTGTTTTTTGATGCATTCATTTCATATCAGCTGTGTGCTAAATATTCACGGTCTCCACCCCTCAGCCTTTGAGCTGAAGAGCAGAAACCCTGAATTCATGAAATCTATCAAAGACATTGATATAACTACATTGACAGAAACATGGTGTCAAAATGATTTGCTCACTCACTGTCCTCCAGGATATGATGAAGTCATGGTGCCCTCTATAAAATTAAAAAACATACCCAAGGGCAGAACATCGAGGGGAACTTGGTGTGGTAAATCACACATTTGGTTGAGATCAGATCAAACCCTAGGCATCACTGACAGGGATCTATGTCTCTGTGCAATTTATGTACCCCCAGTAGATTCTCCTTATTTTGAAAAAGACATTTTTGACACACCAGCGAAACGTGCTTCTGACTGGAGATCTGAATGGACGAACAGGAATCGAACCTGATGTCATGGACTCACAGAGCAACAACCATGTGTTTGGTCAGGCCCCCTGTTTACCACACCAACCATCACCCGTCAGAACAACCTTGACTCTGAATAAATCAAAGTGGCAGAAGACAGTGCCTCTCTGTCGGCCTCAGGCCTGTACATAGTTAATGGTAGGTTCAGAGGGACTCTTTAGGGAGATTCATCCTCTCCCCTCCTCGATAGAGAGCTGAAGTCTCTGTTTTATGCTGATGACCTTGTTCTACTGTCTCCTACTGAACAAGGACCACAGCAGCAGCTGGACATGGTAGAAAAGTCCTGTCAGAACTGGGCCCTGGCAGCAAACATGAAGAAAACTAATGTCATGATCTTTCAAAAAGGCCCCAGATGTCAGGAGAACAAACACCAGTTTACCATAAATAATCATGTCATTGAACGCAGCATGAGTTATACCTGCCTTGGTATAACATGACAGCATCAGGGAGTTTCAACATGGCAGTGATGCACTAAAGGAAACAGCTGAAGAGCCCGACATGCAACTAAGAGGACATTTATCATTTACAAACTCCAGTCAGAATCTGGCTTCAGAGATTTGATGGTGTCATCCAGCCCGTTGTGCTGTACGGTAGTGAAGTCTGGGTCCACTCAGTCATCAGAACTAAACCCGCTGGGACAAACATCCAACAGAGTCTTTACATGCAGAAGTCTGCAGACACATTTTACACAGAAACACACCAACACATGCATGTAGAGCAGAATGAGGCAGAGACCCGCTGATGATTAACATTCAACAGAGAACGCTCCACTTGTTAACCAGCTGAAGTCCAGCCAGAGACGCCTCCACTCCAAAGCCCTCCAGACTCTGAGCTGAGCCCAGAGAAGAGTCCCCTCTGTCAGCTGGTCCTGAGGCTGACTGCCCCTCTCAGACAGTCTGACAGCCTCACAACAACACTGCTCTCCCAACACAACCAGAGTCACGCACATTATAACACAATGTAAAGAAACCTGCAACACTGGAGAGAAGAAACTAAAAGCCAAAGTGGATCAGAACCTTATCTCGCCCTAAAAACATGATGAGTCAGCAGAACGTCTCTACTGTCAGAGATAGGAAGCAGAGACAGATGCTCACCAAGTACAGGCTCAGTGACCACAAACTGACAATCCAAACAGGAAGACACAAACAATCATGGCAACAAAAAGACAACACAACATGTGGTCACTGCTCGACAGGTGAGGCTGAGACAGAGATGCACTTTCTCCTACAATGTAAAACATTCAACGACACCAGGAACATTTATTTTAACAAGTTCAACTCTGTAATCTGAGTCCAAAGAGGCTGAACCACCTCTCAACATTAAAATACTGCTGGGAGAAGGAGACAGGGCATACCTGCTGCACACACACACACGCACGCACGCACACACACACACACACTGTATATACCGCATATATAATTAATGTAAATCAATCTTAATGTTGTGTTCATGTTCATATCATTGTTTATTGTGTTCTGTGTTTGGACAAGTTGTGTTTTGATGATTTGGCAACATTGTTATTGAAACTTTCATGCCAATAAAAGCCTCTTTGAATTGAATTGAATTGAATTGAATTGAATTGAGAGACAGACAGACAGACAGACAGACAGAGAGAGAGAGAGAGACAGCGAGACAGACATATTAAAGACAAAACGGATATTGAACATATTAATTGCAGGCGTTTACTTACCTGTCGTGTTTCGGTGTGTGTGTTGATGGTCTGGACTTGGACATCCTGAATGGATTTATAAAGAAGTCAATGAATCAATGAGTCCGAATAAAGACTGAATGTGTCGAAAACAGTGTGTATAACAGTTTCAATAACCTAGTGTGTGTGTGTGTGTGCGTGTGTGTTTGTTTGTGTGTGTGTGTGTCACCTGAAGAAGACGTGGTGTTGGACACAACACGTCCACAAACGTTTACAATCGGATCGATCTGATGTCTGAAAGAAGAACGACGTCTCTGAACCCTGAAACACAACAAGCATCAGTTTTGGTTAAATGTTGTATAAATGTTCACTCTTCTCTCATCTTTACATTACATTAGCATTAGCATTAGCAGTGCATCAGGATAACTGTATATGAGTTAATGCTAACACTGCTATCTGCTGACAAAACACATCAGTAATCAGTCAGTAATTCTTCATGTCATGTTTGTTTCGTCACCTGATTATTTGTCTTAGTGCACGAAAGTTCTTCTTTCTGTTTACATTATTTAATATATTAGTTTTTATTTGTCTTTGATTCATGTTGTACAAACATTCAATAAATATTAATTTCATTTCACTGATCTACACACTGCAATCTGTGACAGGAGAGTTTACATGAGTTATTATTATTAGCATCATTATTAGCACTATCAATGTACAGCTACAACTTAGCATCAGTAGGAACTTACTTTTTTTCCTCTGACCCGGAGCTCAAACGTCTCGTCTTTAAAGTGAAGTTTGATGATCCTCTGCCTGAAGGAACTTTTGTTTACATTTATGAAGACATATACAATCTATTTATTTGTTTATTTATAATTACCAAAGACTAACCGCTACCTAAGACTGTTAATGAAGAGAGTGTCTTACTCTTAACAAAATGGACAGAACAGGCTCACAGATAGTTAGTGAGGTCTCACTCCTACCAGAAATATTTCCCCACCAGAACTTTGTTCTTATAGATGACCACGCCCACTGGAGTCGGACCCAGGAAGTACTCAGTTTGATTCTCTCCCTGTCAGGAATCATAAGAGCGAAGACGAAATAAAAACCAGACATTATGTCAGTCTGCCATTACTGAAGTGATGATTCAAATCAATTGATTGATTGATTAAGGTGACTGCTATTGTGGGTGTATATAAACAAGATGATGTGTCAGTATTTACGCAATCTCAGGACATTTTTATTTAATTGATGTGTGTATATATCTCTTCTGGTTATGATGTCTGTTCAGCTCAGCTTCTCATTGGTTAATCAACACGTCACATGACAAAGAGGAACAACAGGGGGTTAAAGAACGAGGATGAAGAAGTATCGATCAGTGATCTTACGTAGGCGACAAACAGTGAGACTCCAAACATCTGCAGAGAGCTGCAGAGAGACAGGAAGAGACACTGAGCCTGGGGGCGAGAGACACCACTGGACAATGAGAGAGAGAGAGAGAGAGAGAGAGAGAGAATTATTTTTTCATGATTTATGTGTTTTTATGAGATTTTACACATTAACTGAACTCAAACTGGGTAGTGATGCGTGTCAGAGCTTCTGCTTGACACCAGTTCTGACTGAATTCAGGCTCAAAAGGTTTATTTAGGTTTTGTCTGTTTCTGTTTCTCATCTTCCCTCACAGAGCAGATAAACCATTTTATTCAGTATTTTAATTTGGTTACCTTGCTGCGTCACTCTGAATGTGACGGAGAATCTTTGAAACAAACTTTAACCTCTTTGTACAAAGACTGTGAATACAGAAGCCTGAGCGGCAAGTGAGAAATGGATCTAAATTATTTTCTCACCAGTGTTTATGACTTGTGATCTGCTGGGAAAAGAAAGTTTATCTTTATAAGTTCCTTCAAAAAAGATTTCATTTCATTTTGTGTGAAAACACTGGACACTGGAAACCTCGGTTGTTCTTCTTGGCCTCTCCGTCATTGTTATTTATGACACATCTGGCTTTTACTTAAATAAGTGAGATTCCACCCAAATGGTCCCTGTACTCTTCCAGATTTTAGACCAGTCCTAATTAACTATTAAACCAGAATTTTATATTTTAGATGTTGACAAATTTGGAAACAGTGAAAGAAAGTCATATAAATGACTTTTTCCAGGTCTTTCTTAGATAAAGTGTTGCTGAGAAATCAATTTCTGTGTTTAATGTGACTGTGTTCGGCGGAGCCACAGCGCCTCCTGACGACACATCCTGGTACCGTTGTACGGGCCGTTGAGGTATACTCTGTTTACCTCACCAGTAAGTTATTGATCGTCAGCATCCACGGATGTATTTTAAACTGAGTGAACACACACGACACATTACGTTACCCTCCACTGTGGCTTCAGTCATAGTGTCATCACAAGCTTACATGACTGGCCACCGGACCTTGACTTCGGGCTGTGTATCTCCAAAAGTGGCGCCAGATTCAACTGTTTGGCCGCCACCGGCTGCATTTTCTTGCAGAACCCCCTGCGTGCCGCACTGCCACAGCCAAAACGGACTACCCTCATTAAAATGGATATGAAAACTTGTGTTTTCGCTGCAACGCCAGATCCAATGTGAATCCAGCCTTAGAAAATGGATCATCAAAACAGTTCTCACTTGCCCCTCACAGCTGCTGTATATAAATGTTTACATTAAAGTAAAATTAGATTCAAATTAAAAGCGTACCAGCTACATTTAAACCTTTAACATTTCACAGTATGCAGTAATTTTTCTTTACTTTTGGTTTATTTAGTTTTTAGGATATGTTTCGTGTCTACCTGAGTGTTTTGTAGACATGTCGTACTTCCTGTTTTTCCTCGGAGTCAAACTTCACCTCGCTGTGGTCTTCTTGCTCCGCTGGAGAGAAAATAAAAAGAACAATTTTACAACGTACACTCGATGATGTTTTTATTCAATTATTGTGTTTAAATATATTGTACTAAATTTTAAGAGAACAATGTGACAGAAACATCAGGAACATGTTTGATGAAGAAGCTGTTTGATATGATTCTACAGTTTAATTTTGACATTTAAGTGTTTTCTGACCAAGTAGCATCAGAGCAGCAAGGCGAGGTCTGAGGTGGGCGGGGCATGGCAGGCGACCTCGACAGACGTCCTGGCGGACCTGCAGGTAAAATTGATACCTGACAGAAGACACATTCATTTAAGTAGTGTTCAAATACTCAATTATTAAACACAGCCTGACAGAATCAAAACATCACAGAATTATTGCATCAACAAAAAATCCTGATCTATATATATAAAAATACAAAAATACTGATAACTTTAATGAAACGCTGGATTGATAAATAACTAGTGTACCGAGTCGTTTCCTCTTTCAGTTTGGATGGATCCTCAGCATAAAATTTGACACCAAAGTAGAAAATATACGGTGGCCCAACTGTGACAAAACAGTTCAAAAGAAGCAGATATCATTGTTAATTAAAGTATGACATTGTTTCTTGAAAAGAAAAGCAAATTTAACTCAATCACTGTTGTTGTTATTGTTAAATGATTTGTTCTGTTACTCATATATGATATTTTTTATCTATGTTGTCTGATGAAAAATGAAAAATATATAAAAACAATACGTTAGCATTAAAAGTCAGCAGGTTTAATGACATTAACATTTTGTTTCTTGTTTTTAAATGTCTTTCAGTTTGTTTGTTTGTTTGTTTGATTGTTTGTGAAACTTACAGAGGTCTTGCTGTTGTGACAGAGTTTTTGAAGGATCCAACCAGTTCTGATCAAATCAAAAACACAAGTACATTCAATTATTTACAACAACAATCTTAGTTTAAGAATATACTATATCAACGTCAACAACATCAACAATTACACCAACAACACAAAAAGTTCTACAGAAATCCCCATCCTCCCCAACAGAGCACAAAAGTCGTTCACTGTTGATTTCAAAATGGGCTCTGAACTGAACTCAGTTTCCCAGATTTCCCCAGTCTTCACACCTAGGTGCAAAATCAGCTTTGAGCTACTATTGGTCAGGATGACAGACCCCCCTCTGATCAGGTCAAAACTCCAGCTGCTTCCTTTGTTCTCTCTCTTCTCCACCTCTCTCCTCACGGGGCTGCCTGCCCTCAAGTTCTCTTCTCCTGGACTCTTCTGGGCCTAACAGCTGCTGAGAGCTACCAGCTGCATGTCCAGCAGGCCCAAAGAACTTCTCCTCACTGCAGCGACACAAGGTCCTGCTGGTATTCCTGATCAGTTAGCACCAGCAGCTACGACGCAAAGATTGCCAGCTAACTCCACAATCTGAGGAGCACCAAGCCAGTTAGCACCAAGCTGCTATCCCTGCAAAGGAAAGGAGCGACCAGTTTCCTCCACCTGCTGTCTTCTATCAGACTTTGCACAGCAAGAACAGCACTGTTCAAGATCAGAATCACAACCTTCTCCTGCGTGGCTCATCAGCCAAGGAACCACCAGCACGTTTTCTTCAAAGACTGGTAACGTTGAACTGGGCCTAGATAGCACACAGCATAGCATAGCACGGCTAAGCACAGGACTGTTTAACTCTGGTTGATGTGATGTACATGTGTTCAATCTATTTGTTAGTTCACCGTCATGGTGTTATTGTGATCTCAGGTCAGGTTATTGGTAGTTTGCTTTGCTACACGGTTAATTTGACGTTAGTTGAATGATGCTTCACACAGACTCATGGTCTTCACATGCAACTAACCGTCTGCTCTAACGTGGCATCACGTCACACCACAAGGACCTCAAAATCCTTTGACCATTACAGCTGTTATGATAATCTTGGTTGTAGTTATTAAGTTTATTTAAATTAAATTATTTATCAGAGTTACAGACGGTTTAGTACCTTTTCTGAGACTGATTTGGTGAATTGGCTCCTTTCCCTTCTTCAAGGGTGGTGCCCCGAGGTGATCTAATGTAAATTGGATTTTATTATTTATCATAATTTATAATTATCCCTGATAATCATTAAATATTATTGATAGCCAAATTTAACCCAAAGCTCCCTATTACTGTTGCATGAAGCACTACATATGGTGCCTCATGTGATGTGAGCATAACACAAGCATGCTCCACCTGCAGGTGGGCCACACTGCCCACAGTTTGAGCGTGATTTCTGTGGGTCAGCCAGATGGCCAAGTTTGCAGAACCAGATAGAAAGTTTAACAGTGTGTAGACACAATTCTACTCTACAAATCAAAAGAAAAAACCTCCCAAGACCCTGAAACCAGGTTTTTAGCAACTCAAACAAAATGTCCAGGCAGGGACACTGAACAAATAAATGTGCCAAGGTCTCAGTCTGTGAACAGCAGATACAATCCTCCCCCAGCTCAGGATCACAGTGGTTCAGTCAGTAAGGTCTCTTATCATATTAACAGTACTGTATAATATATATAATGCACACACACACAGTTTTGGTGTCTTTTCTTGGTTTTCTCACCGTCTGCTGTCTGTTGTCACAGAATCTCAAGCCGAAGAACTCGATCTCGACCAGGTGCAGGTGAGAGAACACCTGCTGCAAGATGGCCGCCGCCTTTGAAGATTTCTGAGGAAAAAACAGATTTTATTCATCGTGTCGTTCACGTGACAGGAATAGGAAGTTCTCGCTCACCTTGATGCCTCGCTCGGCCGTAAGTGTGATTTTCCTCTCGTCCAATAGCAGCACCTCCCCATAAAATTCCTCTCGGTTGCCACGGAAACAGGCCATTGTTACTTAAGACAAAGAGATAATTTAATAAATGTACCCGCAGTTTCAGGATGAAATGATGAACGAGTAAAAAATATGTTCTGATTTGTTTCCTGCGTGTTCTCCGCTGCTAATACTGTTATTATTGTCGTTGTTTCAGAGCCGACTGGATTGTTTTCCTCTCAGTGAATAACAACAACACAGAACTGATCACGACTTCATCGATCACCTACTTGATAACAGTTAATCTTCTTTTTCTTGTCAGACAGCGTCACCGTGGAGACACAACTGTGAGGTGATAACAAAGTTCATAGAGAACCAACGTAAACTCTGATGTCATCATGCTATACCATCACACTGTGATGTCATCATGTTCCCATGATAAACTGTGTAAGAGACTAGTGTACTTTAGCCTTGAGCCTCGTCTGCAGGATCTCCAGCAGACCTGCCTGTATGTTGCCTGAGAGACAAAATCCAGGGCACACAATGCACCGTCTCCTCAATCAGACCGACCGAGCAACCGATTAATTCCCCCATCCATTGATCGTTATTGAGATTCAATTCACTGACAGCTGCATCATGGGAAATATGTTGAGCCTTGTTTTCCTCCTCGCCTGCTGCTGAAGATACCTTCTTCTTCTCCCTCTTCTTCCTCTTCTTCTTCTCCTTCTCTTCTTCTTCTCCTCTTCTCCTTCTCTTCTCCTCTTCTTCTTCTTCTTCTTCTTCTCTTCTTCTCCTTATCTTCTCTTCTTCTTCTCCTTCTTCTCTTCTTCTCCTCTTCTCTTCTTCTTCTTCTCCCTCTCTTCGTCCTTTCGTCCTCTCTGTGTTCTGTTGTTCTGTTGCCATGGAGACCAGCTCCTCAGCCCCTCCCCCACACTCTTTATTTAACCCATAAGAACCCATCTTAGGACATTTAAAGAGTTTGTTATAAGTGGGTCGTGACGGGTTCTGATGGGTTAAATTTTCTTTTTTTGGTTTTAATTATTTATTTATTTATTAAATACCGGATTAATGTTTTCCAGCATGTTTTCCTTCGAGCTGCCTGAAGCATTGTTGTAATTTATTTTATTTTTATAGAAAATATTAGATAGATATTATTTATATGCTTTTAATAACAATCATGTTTAAGTTTTGTACCAATCAGCAAATTTCGATGAAGCAAATGATCTTTGGTAAAAACCTGCTTTATTTTTAATGACTCTTTCAGAACAGGAAACAAAACACTGACATTTCATTTTATTTCCAAATTTTTATTTTGACAGATCATCAAAATATTTATAAAACATTGAGCTTGAGCTGATTTTAGGTCAGACATTTAAACACACAACAGATCAATAAATATAAACATTGATATTTTCTGTACTTTTAATAAAACCTGAAAATAAAATTCATCAATATTTATCTTCAAACTAAAAATCATATTTATCTCAACTTTAAATGTCATCTGGTGACATCCTTCAAAATAAAACAGAACACGTCATTTTCTTTCCTGATGTGATTTTTAAAAAATTAAATGCTGTCATTTCGAAACAAACAAACTACTTCAAAATAAAAGCACTCAAACTGAGCTATGGCTTTTCAAAGTAAGAGCAGACAATAACGAACAATATATTTCCTTAATTCATTACATATTATAAGTATTTTTTTTTATAAATAATATTGATAACAACAATTCACAACTCATTTCTGTATATAATATTTTATTGTTTATCATTTTTAATTTAAGAAATAAATTCAAATATACAAAAACAAATTAATGATAATTATGAAAAATACACAATAAATTAAAAACAGATTGAGGAGATCGATCTACTGAGACAGGTTACTGAGGCTCCGATTGGTCGACAGGAAATTACCCATAAAGCTCGGCACCTGCAGGCCCGTCATTACGGTGATACCACCACACCAAACCTGCAACACAATTTTACTACTGTTAGTACTGCAATACCATTAGGACTGCACTGTATTAGATGTAGCACTAGATGTAGTACTAGATGTAGTACTAGATATAGTACACAATGTAGTATTAGATGTAGTGCTAAATGTAGTACTAGATGTAGTATATGATGTAGTACTAGATGTAGTATATGAGGTAGTACTAGATGTACTAGATGCAGTACCAGATGTAGTATTAGATGTAGTACTAGTTGTAGTACTACATGTATCACTAGATGTAGTACTAGATGTAGTATTAGATGTAGTATTAGGTGTAGTACGAGATGTAGCACTAGATGTAGTATGAGGTAGTACTAGATGTAGCATTTTATGTAGCACTAGATGTAGTATATGAGGTAGTACTAGATGTCGTACTAGATGTAATATGAGGTAGTACTAGATGTACTAGATGCAGTACCAGATGTAGTATTGGGTGTAGTATTAGATGTAGTGCTAGTTGTAGCACTAGATGTAGTACTAAATGTAGTATTAGATGTAGTATGAGATGTAGCATTAGATGTAGTACTAGGTGTAGTATTAGGTGTAGTGCTAGATGTAGTATTAGATGTAGTACGAGATGCAGTACACAATGTAGTATTAGATGTATTGCTAGATGTAATGCTAGATGTAGTACGAGATGCAGTATAAGGTGTAGCACGAGATGTAGTACAAGATGTAGTACTAGTTGTATATTAGATGTAATACACAATCTAGTATTAGATGTATTGAATGTAGTACGTATATGTATATTAGATGGAGTATTAGATGAAGTATATGATGTAGTATATGGTGTAGTATTAGATGTGGTATTAGATGTAGCATTACTGCAGTACTGACAGTGAAGGCGGGGACGAGCGGCTGGCTGAACTTTGTTTTAAATGAGTGAAGAAGACGAAGCCGATCAACATCGATGAAGGATAAATCACCTGAAACACAAAGAAACACGTCAGCTCAAGTTCAGGTTACAGTAAAACACATAACGTTAAATAGTGCGTCACCAGCGACACTGTGAACACTTGGTGAACACTGTGAACACTTGGTGAACACTTGGTGAACACTGAACACTGTGAACACTTGGTGAACACTGGACACACTTGGTGAACACTGAACACTTGGTGAACACTGAACACTGGACACTGGACACTGGACACTGTGGACACTGAACACTTGGTGAACACTGAACACTTGGTGAACACTGAACACTGGACACTGGACACTGGACACTGTGGACACTGAACACTTGGTGAACACTGAACACTTGGTGAACACTGAACACTGGACACTGGACACTGTGGACACTGAACACTTGGTGAACACTGAACACTTGGTGAACACTGAACACTGGACACTGGACACTGTGGACACTGAACACTTGGTGAACACTGAACACTTGGTGAACACTGAACACTGGACACTGGACACTGTGGACACTGAACACTTGGTGAACACTGAACACTTGGTGAACACTTGGTGAACACTGAACACTGAACACTGAACACTTGGTGAACACTGTGAACACTGTGAACACTTGGTGAACACTGTGACGACCCCGCCCTCTCCTGGTCGTGCTTTGTTTGTTTTTTCTTGCAGGCTCATTTCAGGTAGATGGGTGGAGCTGCTGATTTGACGAGATTCACCTGGGCAGCCTGGGCCCAGGTTATTTAGCTGGCTCCTCAAGTCCTCATTCCCATTTTCTCTCTCTCTCTCTCTTGCCACTTGCTGCCTGTTTGGTTTGTGTGTTTTTTGTGTTATCCTCACCACACCTCAATTACAAACACTGCATACATTACTGACTCTACAGATTACAGACTTCTTTATTATGTTGTTTTTGGGTTGCATTTATAAATAAAATGTTAGTTAAAGTTACTTTAAAGGTGTGTGGTCTCCCACTTTGTCTTGCTCTCTGAGCCAGGGTTATTACAGACACACTTGGTGAACACTGTGAACACTTGGTGAACTCGGAACACTGTGAACACTGAAGAGAGTGTAGTAACTAAAATGAGTACTTGTATTGAGATGAGTGTGTCACAGTTAAATGCAGTTAATGAGGCTCAAGTCAGTTAAAACAGTCTGACAGGTTGTTTAAGAAATGAGAAGCTCTTCACTGCATCAGTTAGTTAAATAACATATTAATCACTGCAGTAATTATCCGGTGGAAGGCTCTGACCTGTTTGCTAAGTTAAATGCAGGTGATGACTCTTTTTTGGCCAGGCACTGTATAAATAAAAATATTCTATCCTACGACAGCAGACCACCACTCTAGAAAACCATCACTAGAAAATAAAATCACCATCATATTGTTTGATAAATGAGGGCCAAACGTACAACAGAAAACTGGGCGTACGGTCATTTCCACGCAAAGCTCGGCATTTATCAATTCAGACATGAGTGGAGACTACGATCAAATCTCATGTCAAGACAGTTTTCAAGTCTGTTAATTTGCGGTGCAGCATAGTAAATCTGGCGGAGTCCGAGAATTGTTATTATTAATAACAATTTTCGGACTCCTTTGATGCCACTTTTCAGGCTGCCAAATACAACCGATTACGCATATTACGCATCTCCATGTCGTAAACACTAGGGGCGAAGCCTCTAAACTGAGAATATTTAAGGGCGTGATATTTAAATGATGATTGGCGAGATACGAACATTTCATGAATCACACGTGAACCCTGTCGTAAGATGATTTCTGCGCTGCGATCCTGCACCAGGATCTGCGCTGGTTTCTACGTTGATTGATAAATGAGGGCCATTGTGACTATTATTGCCAATGATATTACAGGGTGCTGCAGCACTGGGTCTAGTTTGTCCAGGTGGTGTTGCAGCAGCGCAGTAGATACTTTTGCTGACAGCTGCAGTCAGTGTCCAACACTGAACCATCTCCTTCATGACTTTGACATTAACGAGTATTCAAGTGTCAAACCAAATATAATATGGGTTTGATGTCAGTTTCTGTAAACTGTTAAGTTATTAATGGTCAAAGTTTGGCAATTCTATGTTTAACACCTTTCAGAATGCTAGCTGGCTAACAGCATATTATATATATATACATATATATATACATACATACATACATACATACATACATACACACACCCATTAAAGTTCCCATCAGTTGTTGATGGGACACTAATTATCGTAACACCGCACAAAGAATTACACTTCACTTCTGCCAGGATACACACCAAAAGGTAACGTGGAGAGACGGTTCATCTCATTTGTTTCTATTTCTAAAAATATTTTAGAATGACAGGAAAAAGTTTTTCTTCAGCCTCGACACCTTTGGCCGGTAAAATATCAGCTGAAGAGTGAAACTGTAAATGAAGAGAGTTTAATAAGAAAACTGAGTCGACAGTCCGCAGGCTGAACGCAGGTAAAGTGTAAAAACACAACACAATAAAATCACTAAAAATAAAACGTGGTTAAAAAAAATTAAAACAATGACGTTAAATATTTATATATTACCGTTGTCATAGTCACAGTAGATTCCGATTCGTTGAGGCAGCGGCCAATCCAGCGCCTTTGCTCGGTTGTTGTGCTTCGCAGCCAGCGAGCTCTGCAGCCATTGGCTGGCGTGGAGACACCATGAACCAGCACTCTTTCCTAATTGGTCGAAGCGGCCAAGGCTTGCCCGGTAGGCAACACCCACGCTAATTGACTTCCAGTCAACCAGGGGGCGGAGTTCCCAGTAGTACGTGCCGCCAGTCATCTCCTGGTCACCTTGGAGACGGACAAGAAACTAATATATTCTTAAAAAAGCAGCAAAATCTGATTTCATACACTTAAAGATTCTTTACAAATTACAAATTTACATATGAAAATATTTAACAAATAAAAGCCAGTCTTTCCTGTTGGAACCTATAAAATAAAAGTCTCTCGTTCAGATGAAACATGTTTCTGTTATAAAAGTCAGAAAATATTACGACTTTCAAAATGAATGCGAAAGAATAATTATATATATTTTTTATTTTATTGTTAGATGTTTGAAGCGTTTCATAATTGATGACAGAAAATGTCAAATTATTTTGTCTAATAAATTAATACAAAATATAAAATATGTAAAAATAAATGTTATTCATACTTCATGTTTTCAAAAGAGATAATATACAACATTGATCAGCATTACTGTTATCGTAGTAGAATATGAAGTATTATTGCAGTAGTACTCAGAGTGAAATACCGAGCACTGTGTACGACTCTCCAGTGAATCGGTCACGTCCTGCTCGACTTCCTGCTGTCTTATTGGGCGAGGGCGTGGCGCTTCTGCTGCTAATCAAATAAAAAATGAAAACATGAATTAAAAAAATGTTTAACCCCAAAAACAAAGCGGAAAAACAACGAGATGAAACAGCAAATGACGTCGTGCCAAAGTGATGAAGCAGTGAAGAGAAAGATGGAAAATGTGAATAAAACACAAAATTTCATAAAATGTAACAATAAATTCTGATTTAAAAGATTTATATTCAAAGAACTGCAGTAGAGTTAATTTGTACCGAAACATTCTACATAAAAACATATTAGAAAAAATACAACCAATCAGTTACACAAAGTCAAACAAGTTTTGCTTGAAATGTCTTCACATGAATAAAATATATCTAAACAAATATTAACATAGATTAATTGTGTTTTAATTTGGAGGATACAGGAAGCTGTCGGAGGAAATGACAAAAACAAAATATTCATCAATAAAAACATCTTATTAAACTGATGTGATGTCAGCAGTGATGTGAAGCGAGAAATGGTGGATGGAAAGTGATTGGTGACATAGTGGTTGCTAGGCAACCAGCCAGCGACGACAGTTTCTACCTGAGCGTGTTGGAGGGGACGCAGTACGGAGACTGCAGAGGGTCAAAAATCTCAAAACAAACAAACAAAGAGCAGCAGAGATCAAATGAAGTAAATGTGAAACCGATCAATCACTCTTGCTGTCAATCAACAGATCAGAACACCTTCAGAAACGTCCAATCAGAAGTAATCAACTACGTAAACAGAAAGCCACTGCAGTACCATGTGCTGTGATGTCATAGATATAAAATATATATCCATCAAAATCTGATGACTGTGACTCAGTGATACGTGTCCTCACCTGCTTTTATTCTCTTTTCCTCTCAGTCGAGGGTCATGACCCTTGACCCCCTGTGGCTCCCAGGTCACCGTGTCGCCCTGAACCTTCAGCTCGGCGTGAGCCGTCGCTGCATCAAAGCCAAAGTTATATGCTGAAGAAGAAGAAGAAATACACTGTAAGAAAAGAAGAAGTAGAGGTCACAGGTGATGTCCTCACCTGTGAGGTCACAGGAGTTCAGTCGGGGTACCTAATGAACTGGACACATACAGTAACACACAGTCGCGTCATGTATTTATGAAGTCATACATGTGTTCACCTCTGGTTTCCAAGGCGACGGGCTCAGAGAAGTCGCCTGCGGCCGTTTTGTTTCTTGCTCGAACTCGAACGACGACGAAGCGAGAGTCAAACTTCAGATCTGAAACATTTAAATTAATAAATAAAACTGCAGCCATGCTAACGGCTAGCATCATCATGCTAAAATGTTCACATCTTAGTTTGGCACATTAGCATGCTATCGTCAGCTAGTTAGCAGTAAACACAGCGTCCTGTCCTGTCACGTGACCTCTCACCTGAGACGCTGACCTGAGTCTCTCTGATGTCACAGATTTTTTCCCAGCATGCCTCTCCTGGGGCTCTCAGCGAGCCTTCCTGGTTTGTTTTTCTGTATTCAAGGTCGTAGCGTTCGATTGGTCCACTGACGCTGATGTCACCATCGCTGTCATCCTCGCCAGCTGGTCGCCAGGCAACCATAATAGTGTTGTCACGGACGATGCATCTGGACACGTCGACCTCTGGAGCTCTGGGGACTGAATCAACGTCATCTTACTGGTTTGTTGTGGAGCTTTCAGCAGCGTCACATGGTCTTCATCTGCAGATGGAGTCTGAGCAACTCCATCTGAGGAAGAAGACCATGTGACGTACTCAAAAGCCCTGAAACATGTCAGTAAGTGAACCTTGGATTAAACTTTGTATGTGGGTATGGATTTATTTATGTTTATTTAATATGTTTTTAAAAATAACCCTAACCCTACAACCCATAACAAATAACAACAAATAAACAAAAAATATTGACAATATGTACAAACCATCTTTCAGCAAAATAACAAAAAGATGAAAGAAAAATACATTTAAAAAATAAAAATATAAAAGAATGTAATCAAAATTAAACATGAAGAGGAGCGATGTTACTTGTGTGTCAACAAAAAAATGACCAAAACATGTCAAAGATAATAAGCAACCCACAACAAATAACAACAAATATATCATGTAAAAACAAAGTCAAACAAAAGAAACACAAAGAAAAATCAAACATCAACCCAAAATAATCGGAGAAGAAGAAGGAAATGAAGAAGAGGCGCGGCTCACCAGGCAGGAAGTGAAGTCGTTGAAGCCCCGCCTTCTCCGTGCTGAAGTCGACAGTGAACTGCGACATGTTCTCCGACACCGCCGGGCGAGTCGTCAGCCGGAACGCTGGAGCCATTGTTACCCTGGCAACGGGAGGTGGTGGGGTTACGGTGTTAAGGGGGCGGGGTTACATGCCAATCATCAAATCAGAGCTGTGATTCATTAATAATTCTCAACTTTGATTAGTTTGTTAGTTTAAATTGTGTTAACGTTCCATAAATCAAGCAGGAAATAAAATGTTGTGAAAAAAAGAAGAAAAAAAAACAGAAAATAAAATGTTATTTAAATGTGACGAACAAATTGACATAAAATCAACATGAAATCAGATTCAGGTGAAAACGAACCTCTCTTTGATTTGTTTGGCCGCCTGCGAAAAAAAAAACAGACAAAACAAACTTTGAACATTAAATTATTCAATGGTTTATTGTATATTTATGTTTCTAGCTGGTTCAGGTTTGTTTAAAAATTAATTTGTTTCCCTCAAGATTTGATCTTTTCATCCTCGTCCCTCTGACCTTTAGGAATTCTTCTTCATTGGTGATTGTCAGTGTTTGGTTGGCGAAGTCGAGCAGTTCTTCACACGACAGCAGAGCGAACTTTCCCTCCGACAGCTGCGTCTGAAACGCCACAAATATTTAAACAACAGGTGAGAAAAGAACAAAGAGGAGATGGCGGCACCTTGCATGGCAGCCACCACCCTCAGTATATGAATGTATAAATTACTGCAAGTCGCTTTGGACAAAAGCTAAATGCTGTAAATGTAAATGTGACACTATAAATAATGATGTAATCATTAAAACATTTGTTTGAAACTTTTCATATTTTTCAAAATACTACAAAACTTTATCTGAAGATTTTACTACAAAGTATTTATGTTAAATGAAATTGAATACAAAGATGTAAGACAGAAAACAAAGGGAAGAAATTAATAATCTTCACCTGAAGCTCCGCCTCTTTCCTCTGTGTCTCCTCCTTAATGATGCCACGAAGCTCCGCCCCCTTATCATCTAGGGTGGAGCTGAGCAGCTGAAGCTCTGCCTCCAGCTCAGACATCACCTTACATGACTCCTCCTGATTGGACAGATGTTTCATTTTAGTTTCTCCTGCCTTTCTAAGCCCCACCCTCTGTGCCCTCTCAGCCAATCAGTTGCTAACCTGCAGTCCTGTCAGTGTGCTGTCGACTGTTTCCAGGAAGTTTTGGAGCTCTTCATTCTTATTGGATAACGTGCTGATGATCCTGCGCAGAGCTTCCTGTATGACACACAAACACACTTTACAATGTACAAAATAAAGTGCAACTGATGCAGCAGTTTTACACCGACTTAGTTTTACAGTGTCACAGTTTTACAGTGTCAGTTTTACAGTGTGTCAGTTTACAGTGTCACAGTTTTACCGCGTCAGTTTTACAGTGTGTCAGTTTTACAGTGTCACAGTTTTACAGTGTGTCAGTTTTAGTGTCACAGTTTTTCAATGTCAGTTTTACAGTTTTACAGTGTCAGTTTTACAGTGTCGCAGTTTTACAGTGTCACAGTTTTACAGTCAGTTTTACAGTGTCACAGTTTTACATGTCACAGTTTTACAGTGTCACAGCTGAACTGTACACTGTAAAATCTGAGAATGTAAAACTAAACCGAAAACGTCAGAAACAATGTTTTAAATTTAAATGAAGTCAGCCTCACGGCTCTCTCTCTCTCTCATTCACTGTTAATGTCTCTTGCCCTCGCTCTGCGTGAGTAGAAGTAGGTCACTGATGATGCAGTTACACTGTAAAACTACAGTCTGTTACTTTATTAAGTGGCTGAAGGCCAAACAGGTTCATAAACAGCTGTGTACTCAGATTACTCTGGACTGATACAGGTGTGAGCGAGTTTCTGATGAGGCAGCACGGTGACGCCTCACACACCTGACTGGTGAACCAGAGTGTGTGTCCACTCCTGTGTGTTTTATTTAAACTCCTCCCCCTTCACTCATCACGAGTACAAGTACTGCAGTAATACATCAACAGTACGAGTACAACTATCAGGACCAGTTGTATTAAAACTGCTTTAATATTTGTAAATATTCTGTTCTTTACATTTTACACACACACACACACACAGTGAGTGTAGAGAGGTCGTGTTACACTGACAGAGAGAGAGAGAGGTAGAGTTACATAGAGAATAAAGGAGGTCGAGTTACTGCAGAGACACTTGTTTTTTGTCTGTTTCAATAAAGTTTGAGATAAAAAATAAAACATTAACCAGCTGACTGTCACTCTGATACTGACTCGACCAGAGAGAGAGAGAGTCTTATCTGTAAATCCTCCATTCAAAGTGAAGCTGACTCGACCAGAGAGAGGGGCGCTAACAGCGAGCTAATCCTCTCTCTCTCTCTCTCTCTCTGTCTGCTCCATGTGTTGTCTATGTGACTCACCCTCAGCTAACTGATCAGATGTTGTTATTGATCATCGATCAGTCGATCAGATTCTTACCTTCTGAGTGTCCATCACCTGAGAGAGAGAGAGAGAGAGAGGGAGAGAAACAGCAGAGGAGAGGGGACGAGGCACTGACAGGAAGTGAAGTCACACACATCACAGCAACACTTCCTTTCTGGAGTGTCAAAGTAAGAGTCTGAAGATAAAGATTATAGTCAAAGTGCTAATCTGTCATTTTGATTTACATTTAACATTTCTCACAATAAAAGTAACTTATTACCAACAACAACAACAACAACAACACATATGCAAATACACATTGTAAGAATATCACAGCAGTGCATTATGTTGTTGTTATTTTGTTCCATTGTGTTTGTCAATCAGTCAAACTTTATTTGTATATCACAAGATGTAATATTTGACAGGAAATCACCTGAAGTCTAAATCTGATCCACGACATAAATGTTTGTCTTCTTCTTTTTCACCTTCTGATGAAACTCACCTGTTGGTCTTCGTCACCTTCATCACCTGTTGGTCTTCGTCACGTTGTATCAGTCCCCTTGTTTAAGACTTGCCATCTTTCTTTGTTTTGGGCTGATTTTCAAAATCCCTCTGGACTCACTGCAGGTGATTCAGATCACCTGTGCTCAGGTGGGAGACTGACTCCTGACTGAGGAGTTGAAGCAGCTCGGGCGTTTCCCTCTCAGCCAATCACGGTATGACGATGCCCTTTTGTTAAGGCTTAAACGAGGTGGTGAATGACACCAGGTGGCTCTCACACTTCTGGATCTGTCTCTCTCTCATTCTGGATCTGTCTCTCTCTCTCTCATTCTGGATCTGTCTCTCTCTCTCTCTCATCCTGGATCTGTCTCTCTCTCTCTCTCTCTCTCTCATTCTGGATCTGTCTCTCTCTCACACTTCTGGATCTGTCTCTCTCTCATTCTGGATCTGTCTCTCTCTCTCTCTCATTCTGGATCTGTCTCTCTCTCACACTTCTGGATCTGTCTCTCTCTCATTCTGGATCTGTCTCTCTCTCTCTCTCTCTCTCTCATTCTGGATCCGTCTCTCTCTCTCTCATCCTGGATCTGTCTCTCTCTCTCTCATTCTGGATCTCTCTCTCTCATTCTGGATCTGTCTCTCTCTCTCATTCTGGATCCGTCTCTCTCCCATTCTGGATCTGTCTCTCTCCCATTCTGGATCTCTCTCTCCCATTCTGGATCTGTCTCTCTCCCATTCTGGATCTCTCTCTCTCATTCTGGATCCGTCTCTCTCCCATTCTGGATCTGTCCCTCTCTCATTCTGGATCTGTCTCTCTCCCATTCTGGATCTGTCCCTCTCTCATTCTGGATCTGTCTCTCTCCCATTCTGGATCTGTCTCTCTCCCATTCTGGGTCTCTCTCTCATTCTGGATCTGTCCCTCTCTCATTCTGGATCTCTCTCTCCCATTCTGGATCTCTCTCTCTCATTCTGGATCTGTCTCTCTCCCATTCTGGATCTGTCTCTCTCCCATTCTGGGTCTCTCTCTCATTCTGGATCTGTCCCTGACTCACTGAGAACTCGTCCCGAGATTACAGACAGAAACTCTGGTCTGTTGAGGCCCTGTTGTGTTTTCTTGGCTGCTTCACGTCGCTCTAGTGAGGAAACTGTGTTTATTCTTGAAACCCAAAACCGGAGATACATCTTCAGTCTGACATGTTATTTCACTGGGGCTTGTAGGAGCACCTTTCAGTTTGATGATCCCTGAAGAGGCATTTGTTGATTGTTTTATTGCCCAAGTAACGGACATCGAGTGTCGCCTCTAGATTTACATGTTTTTTGTTTATATTTTAAGTAGGTTGGGCTGAGCTGTAAGCATTTTACTGCCAGTACCACCACAAACTTCATCACCTGTTGGTCTTCGTCACCTTCGTCGCCCTTCTTCACCTTCGGTACCTGAGGTCGTACCAGATCATTGTGTAGTCACCAAATCATTTTAATCCAACAGAGCGTTGATCAATATTTCACTCTGGATTATTCAGACATGATGAAGGTTATTGATCAGTTGATCGAACAATCGTCAGAACTTCAGTTTGGTTTAATCAGTTGATCTACGGAGGCCCTGAAGGGTCAGTATTGATGGTGGTGGCGCTCAGCTTCGCTTGTCTGAAAACAACTTCTACGATCTTTAAAAATTATTTTTCTCAGATTAAAATGAAGCAAAGTTTTATTTTGCTAATTTAATTCTGAAAATTTGTAATTTTTTTTGAAATAACAGACAAAAATAAAAGTCAGAGCAGCTGAAAGTTTGAGGGGAAACGTCTCAAACGACCCGGACCCGCTTCGTTCTGAGTCAAATTAAGATCTAGTGAAAAGTCGTTTTATAATCTGAAGATTTCGTCGACAACAAAATGTTTGTTCTGATCACACTGACAGAATTTTACCCTTTCAAAAGCCGGATGTCCCTTCAAACCTCCGAGCAGTATCATCACAATACGTTGTTGCCCAAACTAACAAATAAAAACATAAAACAGCTGTTTTGCAGCTAAAATGTTGAATTTTATTGTTCTGTTAACATTTCACCTAAAAGTTTTTCCTCCAGCTTCAACATAAAAACAGTGAAAATCAAGTTACAGCTATGAAGAAACACTGTGGAAACTTTTTGGCAAAAATCTTTTGTTTTAAATTATGTGCTTCAAAGTTAAAAGGTTTTAAGGTTTTACAGCAATAACTTACGTTTTACAGTGTTATTTGTTTCCAAGGCGATACAGAGCGGCAAGTTTTCAGCCAACAGACAATTTCTCAAAATGTTTTCTAAAATTCAAGAACGGACTCAAACTTCCTCTAACATGTTTCACTTTCTACAGTTCAGTCAGCAGAAAACTTCCCTCTCTGACACAAATGCAGATTTTGAGTCCGGTTCTGAAAACTTGTTTTACGTCCGTCTGACGACAGAAAGAAGAACTGAAAATGTTCCAGTCGCTCGACTTTCATTCACAAAACTTTTTACATTTCAATCAGAACCAAAAACTGAAACAGACAAATACGTTTTGATTTAATTTGGACTTGGATCAACGTTTTCAAATTCTGAGAATTAAACTGATCGAAGGTCATTTTTCTCCACGTGGAGAAAATAAATTAACTTCTGCCTGGCGACAGGACAAAAATCTGCTTTCAGAACCAAACTCCATTCAAAAAAACAAGAAAACTTCCCAAAGAGCAGAATCAGCTCAGACGCTACAGCTAGCAGAAACACCATCATCATCATCATTATGTCACCGTGGTAACTGTCATCGTTAAGGTAGGGGGCGGGACCATGCAGGGACACAGGCAGAGAGGGGCGGAGCTAAGCGCTACACATTTTAGTGGTATAAAAACATAAAAAGTTCATTTTTAAAGTTTCTCTCATTGAATAAAGAAGCTTGACTGACAGGTGAGAGGAGCCAATGAGGGAAGAGGAGGGAGGTGTGGGGCGGGGATAGCACTTAAATACAGACTTCCTGTACAGTTCGTTCACACGCAAACATGTATTTACACTTCCTCCATTTTATCAACTGTCCAAACTGCGGCAGCCATTTTCTGATCAACCGTTTCAAGATTCTTCTTCCCGTTTCCTTTCTCACACCGACGTCACAATGTACGAGCCGCGTTCACCGCTGTTGCTACCACCGCCACCGCCACCACCACCTTCTCCGCCCTTCGGCTCCCGTTTTTTGGTGACAGGGGTGGGTATGAGTGAAGGCCGTGTAGGGGTCGTTGATGAAGATGTCGTGGTGGTTGGCGTGGCTGTGGTGGTGACATCAGCATTGCTCTTTCTCGGGCTTGGAGTGTAGTTGAAGGGGCTGACTCGAGCCGCTACGGCGCCACTGCGCTGCTGACTGCGCTGTTGTTGTTGTTGTTGTTGTTGTTGTTGTTGTTTTTGGCGTTCAGGTGGTGGCGGCTTGTCGTCCAGGCTTTCGCAGCTCCTGCGCAGGTTGAGGTTAGAGGAGGAGGAAGAGGAGGAGGAGGGAATCTTTGAAGGGGCAGGGCTGTCAATGACAGGCGGGGCGTTGGCGGCGGTGGGAGAGCGGGCTGAACAGGAAGAGGAGGAGCGCGGGTTGTTGACGGGACAGTCCTCCAGACGAACCCACACATCTTCTGATTTGTTGGTCAAGCTCCGCGCTGCTGATGAATCGCCACTGCCGCTCTTCGCCTTCCTCCATGTTCCCTTCGACCTCATGGCGCTCTCCTCCTCACTCCGCCCCTTCTCGCTGGACTCCGATGATGCGGACAGCACAGACGAGGAGCTTCCTGTCCTCTTCCACGTCCCCACACGTGGTAACGATGTCGAATGTTTACTGGCGCTCCCTCCTCCTCCTCCCCCGCCGCCATTTTCCCGCTTCCAGGTGCCGGTGCGACTAAAGCGTGATGACGTCACTTCCTGTGGCCGTGACGGGCTCTCGGAGTGGGAGCGGTTGACATCGTGTCTTCTGGTTGCCGATGGTAGCGGTGTGTCAGGGCTGGTTGGCGACTCTAACGCCGCGGTGGCTGCAGACTCTTCGAGCTTCCTCTTCAGCGTCGGGCTCGGAGCTTCTTTGATGAAGGTCGACTGACGGACGAGCGCCGGCTTCTCCGGCTCCGCCTTCTGCTTCTTGGCGGCCGTAGAGCTGCTGACCCTTGACGCCGACTCGCTCCTTGGGATGCCGCCACCACTCCTGGACACCCCGCTCTGTTTGGCCTGTCTGGAGGCCGACGAGGACGATGATGACGCACTTCCTGGAGACGCTGTGCGTGGCAGCTGTGACAGCTTTCCTCCTTTCTGATTGGCTGTGGAAGAGCGGGACGGCGTGGAATCCCGAGAAGACCCGCCTCCTCTGTCAGGGCCATCGCTGCTTCCTGGAGCTTTGGCCACAGCTGCTGCTCGGGGTTTGCTCCGCCCCCTGGCTGCTGGCTCTGCTCTTGGCTTGCCTGTGATCAAACTCCTGTACACCTTCTTCCCGCCTCTCACCGCCTTTGCCTCCTCATCATCTTCCTCTTCCTTCTTCTTCTTGGCCTCCAGAGTGGTGCGTTCTCCACCCTTCAGGATCCTTGCCCCCCGTTTCAACACCGCCTCCTCCTTTTCATCCACTTCTTCTTCATCTTCTGCATTGTTATTGGCTGCTGGTAAGCGGAATGGCGAGCCCACAGACTTCAGGGACAGGACTGAATCAGAGTCAGATGATGGCTGGCGGGACAGTGATGTGGCAGCGGCGGCGGCGGCATTAAGGCTGCTGACGATTGAGTTGGCACCTTCCTGGATCGCCTTCCAATCAAAGGACTCAGAGTCAGGGGAGGCAGGGCTTCTTGGTGCCTCTGAAGGCTCCTCCTCGGCCAGGATGCCGTCATCAGTTTTGGGAACGGGAAGTGCAGTGGCGACAGCGGCGGGGACGGTGTTGGTGGCTTTCTTCTTTTTCTTGGGCATGGCGGAGCTGATGCACTCCTGCAGCAGGTCGTCCTCCGAGTCGATGCTCAGTGAGCTGAGTGACGAGTTCCTGGAGAAGCAGACGGGCGTGTCCTCCACATGGAACGCTTTTGGGGCGTAGCCACTGGCTGCAGGGGGGCGGGGCTTTGACTCTGCCTGAGGAGGAGGAGACTTCTTCCTCGCTTTGCCTCCATCTTGCTGCTCAGCTGGCGGGGGTGGAGCGAACTCCTTGTTGTTGTTTTCCTGGTCGATGTCACTCAGCGAGCTGAGGGAGGAGTTTCTGGAGAAGCAGACGGGCGTGTCCTCGATGGCGAACTTCTGCTTCTCGTCCGTTGCTGTCGGGTTGGTGGCAGGTTTAGTTCTAGGGAAAACAGCCGCGGTCTGCTGCTTCCTCTTCCTTCCTTCTTCTTCTTTTGTTTTCTTCTCCTCTTCATCCTTCCCTCCACCGTCGTCTTCGTCAAAGTCGAGTGAGCTCAGCGAGTCGTTGCGTGAGAAGCAGCATGGTGTGCCTTCGATTGGCGTGTAGTGACGTGGCGAGTCAAAAGCAAACCCTGGTTTTGCTTTGGCAGCTGTTGCCGTGGCTATACTATACGATGCCCGCTGGGGCATCGGCTTCACTGGAGATGTCGGCTTCTTTTTCTGCTGCTGTGGGCCGAGAGAAGGCGGGGCAGTAGGAGGAAGAGGAGGGGGAAGGGGTGGGGCTTGGTGGTGCTCGCTGTTTGCTGCTGCTCTGATTGGTTTTCTGGGTTTGGCTTTGGGCATGGCAGCGCTGATACACTCTGCGAGGATATCGTCACCGTTCTCACCCTCAGGAAGTCCAGCCCGCCTCCCCTGAGTGGAGGTGGGAGGGCCTACAGATATAACAACTGCTGCCACCTCCTCATTGGGTGGGGAGTCGATAGTGAGGTCGCTGAGTGAGGTGGCAGTGGAGAAGTTGAGCGGTGTTCCCTCCACGCAGTAAACTCTCGGCACCTCTTCTGGCGGCGGGACATCTTTCCTCAGCTGTGACTGGGTGCGGCTTTGAGGTGGGAGGAGCTTGTAAACAGGAAGCTGGCTGGGTTTCCGTGGTGCTGCTTGTTGTGGTTTCTTTGGTTTCCGTGACGACTTGGGCATGGCCATGTTGATGCAGGCCTCCAGGATCTCGATGTCATCGTCGTCATCCGATTCGTCGAGGATTGGTTTTGGTGCCTCCTCCCCCCTCGCCTCGTTACCTCCATCCTCCTCTTTCTTCTTCTTCATCTCTGCTGCGATGTACGGTTCGTCCAGACTGAGTGCGCTCAGACTGGAGGCTCGGGAGAAGCCGTGCGGCGTGCTCTCTGTGGCGAAGTGCAGCAGGACATCTGTGCTGCTCTCCTCCTCATCCTTCTTCTTGGCCTTTTCCTGCTCCTTTGTTTTCTGCGTTGATGGCGGCAGTGGTGGCGTTTTGGCACGGCTCGGTGGCATCGTCTGTCCTGGGCTGTCGGGCAGGTCGCTGGGGCTGACCACGCCACTTGGCACGCCACTGCACGGCTCGCTTGAGCGCACAGAGCTGGCAATAGACGAAGTAGAGAAGCTGTCGAGGGAACTGACGGATGTGCAGCGGCTGAACATCAGCGGCGTCTCCTGAGCGTACGGCTGCTCTGGAGGACTCTTGGGAGTCCTGGCGCCCGAGGATGACGTAACATGGTGGTGGTGATGGTGGTGATGGGCGTGGCCATGGTGGTGGTGGTGACCTCGTCTCCCTCGTGTGGAGGGAACTGCAGCAGCAGCGGTCTGGCTCTCCGCCTCCTTCTGTTGCCTCTGCTGCTGCTCGTGTGCGTCTTTCTCGCTGACAGGAAGTGTCGGGTAGTCGTTACTGCCGCCGCAGCCGCTGATGACGCTCCCACCTCTCCTCCTCCTCTCAATGACATCACCGTCCTCCTCTTCCTCCTCTGATGATAGCGAGGACAGCGAGCTGCCTCTGGAGAAGCAAATGGGTGTGTCCTCCACGCAATATGTCTGCGTTGACTCCTGGTTGCCTTTTGGCACAACCCGATTGGCTGAGGATGGAGGGGGGCGGAGCTTGTTGGCAGAGGCTGATGGGGGAGGCGGAGCAGAGGGAGCAGTGGTCTCTTCTGGCTTGAACAGAGGTTTACGGGCAGCGTCTGCACCATACTTCAGGCTGTAGTCAATTGGCTGCTCGCCTGTAGTGTCACCACTGTAGTTTGATGTTGCCGTGGCAACAACGTAGCGTGGCGTGGGGCCGGAAGCTATGCGGCTGCTGGTTGTTGCAGAGTCGCTGCAGTCATTCCTTCTCCCCAGCCTAGCATCCTGTTCTTCATCCTCGTCACTCTCGATTCCGCCACGGTGACTTGGACTCTGTCTCCCAGAGTTCAACTGTTCGTCAGAGTACTTCAGGCTGTAGTTGATTGGCGTGTCCAGCTCTGCACCATCGTCATCCGCCATGTGGTTGGCACTGCGGATCTTGTGTGCCAGGTCGGCGGGGTACTTCCTGTAGACGCAGCACTTGTTGGCTCCGCTCTCGTCTGATGAGTAGAACGGCTCTGCTGACGGTTTGGTCTTGCCGCGGTTGCCGTAGCCATCAGCGCTTGTCACGCTGTTGAGGCTGTCGCTGGACGCTCGGACACTGGGTGGGAACACTGGCCGAGCGTATGCCGCTTCCTCGCTCGTCCGCTTTGATCCATCTCCATTCTTTGGGCTCGACAGCACCGGTGTGTTAGCATACGAGCGTGTAGTGCTCCCACCTCCTGCGGCGCCATTGCAGCCTCGCCCCTTCCTGTGTGCTGCCTTGGGGCTCAGGTTGTCAATGTTATCGAAAGTCTCTGACAGCTGCTGGGCGTCCAGCTCCTCAAACAATGCTTTCTGTTTGCGGGCGTGCAGTGACGGGGCGCCAGCACCCGGCGACACCACGCTGGCATCCTTGTAGCGTGCCGGCCGGTTGGCCATCAGGTTGCGCAGAGCGGCGGCGCTGCCCATGGCAATCATCTTGTGCCGGGAGTGGATGAGGTTGCGCAGCATGCCCACGGCGCCCAGCTCCCATAATGCCTCCTGGTCTTTGGCGTCTCTGGCTGACAGATTCCAGAGCGTCCCGCAGGCGTTGGACACGATGGTTAAACTGTGAGACTTGAGGTGCTGCAGCAGAGTCGGCAGGCAGCCGTGCTCACGCAGGATCTGCCTGCAAGACATAACGCAGGGAAAGAGGGAGTGATCAGTATTTAGTCCACAGAGGACACTGTAGCTTATCACTGTTTCTCTACTAGTTTATATTTGTTTACCTGTGCGCCTCGTTCGTGGCAATGAGGCTGGAGACATTGCGCAGGATGCCGCCGCCGCTCTCAATGATGGCAAGCGTGTTGGTGTGGCTGCGATGTGTCAGCGTTCCCACCAGAAACGCCAGAGCGCCATCTACGGCGCAGATATCCGCCTTGTTCTCTGTACAGTGAGCCGACAGGTTCCAGAGCGCGCTCAGTACAGACTTCAGTGTCGACTCCTGAAGGACAAGAAAAAAAACACACAAGAACATATCAAAGAACGCACTCAGTACAGACCTCAGAGTTTAAGAAGACACAACAACAACAATAGATAAATAGAAACAAACTAATCAATAGGGAAAACTGCTTTTATTCACCTTCTGGACCTCGAGAGCACAGCCCATCAGCGCTCGCACGCTGCCGACCTCACGCAGCGTCTTCTTGCTGTTGACATCAGCACGCCAGGACAAGTTCCTCAACACACTCGCGATCACCTGGAAAGAGACGGAAACAGACTCAGGTGAGTCCTGAGGCAGCAGACAGGCATCAGGAGGACTGAAGGTTGGGGGACACTACCGACCGAAGTGATGCTCCTGGTGTTTCACATCACACAAGACGATCGTTTGAAAAACAAACAGAGGCATATTAGCAAGTCGCACTGCTGCTCTGAGTGTGGAGCCCTGGGAGGCGGGGCTTATTTCATAATGTTTTGAGGGTTGGACCTCATTAACCTGTTGAGTCGTCCTGAAAGACGAGGCACAGCTGGAGGACAACTATCGACAAACTCTCTTATGACCCTTTCCTCAGGGGTACGTGGAGGGGGTATCTGTGGGTACTGTTGGCCACCAGCACTACAGTTTAGATGTTGAGGATAACATCTGCTCATGATCCTTCACAAGCTGCACACACAGGTGAGTTTACCTGCTGCAGGTCTTCACTGTCAGACTTCAGCTGGGCGACCATCGCTCTCATGCAGCCCTTCATGGAGCACAGCGTGGCCTGATGGGAAAAACAACACAAAGCTGTGACCTGATTGGTTAATGTAGCAGAAACATTTTGAAACATGTTTGTGTTTTCCTCCAACCTTATTGGCTACATCTCCGAAGGTGAGGTTGGTGAGTGCCATGCCAGCGTATCGCCGCAGTGTGACGCTGTAATGATCACTGCTCAGACCAAACATCTCACAGTCTACCTGAAGCAGCTCTGCCACCGCTTGCAGACCACCTGCAGGGAAAAGTAACCCACAAAGAGATGGAGCTCAATAACCAGTAAAACCAGTCAGGAACCAGTCAGGAACCAGTCTGTAAGACAAGCTAAGCAGACTCACCAAGTTCGTTCATGGCGTGTCGATGTTCTTCATCGAAGGAGAGTTTCATCAGGACGCAGACAGCCGGACAGATCTGATGTTCCACTGGAGACGGCACTGAGAACACAACACACACACACACTGTATATAAACACAACACACACTGTATATAAACACAACATACACACACTGTATATAAACACAACACACTGTATATAAACACAACACACACTGTATATAAACACAACATACACACACTGTATATAAACACAACACATTGTATATAAACACAACACACACTGTATATAAACACAACACACTGTATATAAACACAACACACACACACTAGGGCTGCACAGTTAAAGGTCCCATATTATGAAAAACTCACTTTTTCTGGGATTTGGGGTGTTATTTTGGGTCTATGGTGCTGCCACACTCATAAAAACTTTTTTTAGTGAGATACAGATTTCTGACGGTGTCTTGCCTGCAGTTTCCAGATGAGCGAGTCAAATTTGAATAATCCCACCCACAGTGTCCACCCACCAGGTACAGCACTCGACACTGACCCTCCTAAAAGGATCAGTCTCAACCATACGGGACCCAGCAGCTGCACCAGAGCCACAGGTAAGAGTCGCCACGTGTTGATAGTATTTACAGCTGCCTACGAGTTTGGTAAAGTCAGCTTGAAACTGGCTAACTAGTTAGCTCCGCCTCGGTCCGCTATGCAACGGCGTTTGAAGCGAGTTTAATGTTGATAATATTACGAGGGAGCTTGGTTGTCACAGTGAAAAGGCTGGAAACATGTGCAGACTGGAGACAGAGACTATGCGGACAGTGTCAAAGAGGTTGGAGACTGTGTTGGAGACAAACACAGCTTTCGCTAGCTGTTTTTAGCTGTTACCTGTTGCAGGTCAGTGGGGGATGAGAGCCGGTGGTTGTGTCGGGGAGTCCTGCTGCAGCCGCAGAGTCTGTATGTTTCTGAGCCTCTCATTCTGGGTCCGATTCTGGGTCAAACTGGTGGGGTTGAACGACAGCATCTCGCGAGCCATAGCGCTACATCCACCGTAAACATTAGCACATGCTACCGCTAGCGTGAACGACATCCTCTCCCTGAGAGGGGCGTGTGTTAGGACGGAGCTCATTAGCATTAAAGCTGCAGGCACAGAACCAGCTGCTCTCAGCAGAGCCACTTTCAGACAGCTGAAGTTCAGGACCACTGATGGGTTTGGGGCAGCACATTTCGAATACAGTGTTGTTGGACCTCTGACAGCTGAGTGGAATTGATGAAAAACAGTATAATATGGGACCTTTAATTGAATTTTAATCACGGTCATGATTTTGGCTGCGATGGTTAAATTAAGATGATCGTCGCGATATTAACATTTAAAAAGCTCTGTTGCATATCAAATCAAGCACTTTCTCAACCCAATAGTCAGCCAACCACCAGGGGGCGAACGAAAGGTTAGGGCTTCATTAAGCTGCCTAAATAGCAAGCGAGCACACCCTCCAGCAGCGGCAGCCTCAAATTATATCCAACAGTGTCGCCAGGACGCCGAAGCGCTGCAATTAGCTGCGAAGCGCCGAGGAGTGGAGCCATTTCCGTTTCGGCGCCCATGTTAACTGATGGTGTCGTTCACATAGGTGGCGCCGCGGCGCACTGCCCCGCTGCCGGTACGCGCCGTGCAGCGATCGTTTCAGCGTCTGGTCTATTATTTTTCGCTTGCCGCGGCCGAATGTGTCAAGCCGGGCAGGAAGTCAAACAAAGCAACAACGAGAGAATCCGGTCGATTTTCAAAAAATAAAACAAATTTCAAAATAAAACAATTTTCGATAATTAAACACCCCCATTGACAGAAAACTACTCAGTACTATGAAGTGGACATACATTTACAGTTGTCAGGAAAACATGGCGTTGTAATTTTATGCGGTTATTTACTTTCTTATGGTGAAAAAACAGCTCCAGGTGTGACTACAGAGCAGCTGAGCAGCAGAGCTGTTTGCCGACAGCAAATTCGTGTCTGGTGTGAACAGAAGGGCCGCGGCTCTTCGTGGCACTTCGGCGTCCTGACGCAATGTCGGAAGCAGACAGTGACAGTACGGCAGCATCTGGAAGCGAGGAGCTAGTGTGAGGGATCGATTGCACTCTGCAATGGCATATTTATTTTTTGCCCTTTGTCTTGGGTACATTTTATTTTATTATTTGTGATTTATTATTATTTTAAGTTTCAATTTGAAGCCTTGTTCACATACGGTTTGTTTAAAAAAGAAAGTGCAATAAAAAGATATGTTTTACCTAACAATGAATAATCGTGATTTCAATACTGACAAAAATAATCGCGATTATCATTTTGGCCATAATCGTGTAGCACACACACAGTATATAAACACAACACACACACACCGTAAATAAACACAACACACATACACACAGTATATAAACACAACACACACACACCGTACATAAACACAACACACACACGTACATAAACACAACACACACAGAGTATATAAACACAACACACACAGAGTATATAAACACAACACACACTCATATAGAACATCATACACATTCTGTATATATATATAGTGTATTTAGTTGATATAAAAACTGGTGATGGAAATGTGACGTGTGTCCTGATTGTCTGTCCTCCTGATTGGTCTGTGTGACATCACTCACTGGGATTGTCCTCCTGGTCGACGCCCCTCTCGTGGTTCTCCTGCCAGCTCCAACACGCCTCGCAGTAATGACGCACCTGCTCCAGAAGGTGGAGTACCCTGATCTCACGGCGGCCTCTCTTGTCGTCCGGCTGACTGTGAACAATGTTGTGCAACGCCGCTGACGCCCGCGCTCGAGCCTCCTTACTTCCTCGAGAGTTACCTAGCCAACAGGAGACAAACCACAGGTGAGAAGACAAAGTTGCCTGGGCAGATGGGGAAACATAAGCAGGTGATGCGAGATACCTGTGACAGAAAAGGGCAAAAACACCAGTTACCTAGCAACAGGGAGTCCTTGTCGTTGCCGTGCAGCAGCTGGATGAGCAGCGGCAGACAGCCAGACTGACGCATGGCAATGCACGAGTCCTGCGAGCTCGACATGGCCAGCAGCGTCCGCGACATGTCGTCCTTATCATGAGTCCCCAACATGGACAGAAGACTGTACACCATCTCCACCTGCAGGGGGCGACACAGACGGTGAACTTTTTACAGTGTAAACCGTCTCCACCAGCAGCGGGCGACACAGAGGGGCATGCATGTTTAAAGGCTTGCTAGGCAGAATTTATGACCTTGGTTCCCAGATGGCTGGTGATTCGTCGAGGCACAGAGTAGCTCCCCTCATTGGTTGGTTCGTGGTCCAATCGGCTGCTTGAGCTCTGAAGGAGGAAAAAACAATGAAAGATTACAACAAGAGCTCAAACAAAAGAGAAATAAAGTAAAGAAGAAGACGAGAGGACAGGAAGCTCACCTGAGCTCCAGCCAGAACGCTACTGTCGCTCGCCCCCTGACCCTCCTCCACCTGGGGAGAGAGAGGGAGGGAGCGGATTAAATGAACGAGTTTCATCAGAAACGTAAATGACTTAATCAATAAAAAACGAGGGTGAACTTTAAGATTCAAACAGCAGGTCTGAAGAACGTCACATTTACACTGAACACAGCAGGAAAAGATTCAATCAATCAAAATTTTACAGAAAATTTAAAAAAGGCAGAAAAGGAGGTCATAAATGATGATGTCATGAATCATGTGACTTCTCTATAACCTTCCTCACATTAATACAGACAACAGAAATCTACTCCATAGTTTGACGGTTCACTGGACCTCTCTGAACGTGTCCTCTTCTTCTTCTGTGGTTTAATGGCGACAATCAGCTCCACCTGCTGTTATCTCCATCAACTAATCAACTCACATTAAACTTTGATTGGTTCACTGCAGATAGTCTGTGATGTCACTATAAACATGAGGAACAGGTGAGGTTACCTGGAGGCGAGCTCCCAGTCTCAGGATGTCTTTCTCTATCTGCTGAATACGAGACACACGAGCCTGAGGGGACACACACACACACACGATGTTGACATTAAAGACATTTCTTCAAACTTTAATATTTCAGCTGTGATGAAGCTGTTTGAATTGGACTTTAATGATCAGAGAGTTCGACATCATTCAGCATATCCAGCTGGTTAAAATGGAGGCTCCAATTTTTAGTTAGCAGTTGCCATGGTCACTCTTGGCTTCACTCAGGGAGGACTGATCAAACAGACTCCAGGTGAGTTCCTACCTGAGCTCTCCTCTCCATCTCCTGACAGGAGCCCAGCTGCTCCTCCATCGCCGATCGGATCTGACGAGCTTCAAACTCCAGCTGACGACGACTCATGTCCGTCTGCAGAGTGAACTACAAACACACAGTCCAATCAGCTGCGAGGACACATCTGCGACTGTTTTCATCAGGCTACTGTCACCACAGCAACAGCAGCTGAGGCTCATGGGTTCTGTAGTATTTAGAGACGTGTGCAGTTTCGACAAAAAACAAAGTAGAGTTACGTTTTCAGTGAGCGGCAGACTGTCGATCCTCTTGGTGAGATTCTGCAGCTGAGCATAGTACCAGTCCTTCTCCTTCTCCTCCTTCTCCAGCTCAGCCAATAGGAGAGACCTGCCACGGAGCAGCAGCCAATCACAGAGAGGAACAGAGAGAGGACCGCAGAGGCCAACCCAAGAGAGAGACACACAGAGTGACAGGAAACACGCAGAAAATTAAAAACCTGACAAAAACTACAAACTAGTGTTGACACTGAACTTCTGCCTTTGATACAACACCACGAAAATATCAATAATAAATATTTCAGTACTGTACTGGAGTAGTAGTAGTACTCTCAGTAGTATTATCATGTACTGTAGTAGTAGAAGTACACAGTAGTATTATCATGTACTGTAGTAGTAGTATTAGTAGTACAGTCAGTAGTATTATCATGTTCTGTTGTAGTAGTAGTACTCTGTACTGTTGTAGTAGTAGTACTCTCAGTAGTACCTCTCCTTCTCCAGCTCCTCCAGGCAGCGGTCATGGCTGTCTCTACCCACTGACGGCAGCCCTCTCCTGGGGAAGGCAGCGGTGGTTGGGGGGCCTGGAGCTCCGGAGCCTCCAGCTGCTCCTCCAGCAGCTCCAGAGCCAGAAGAGGCCGAGCTGGAGGAGGACGAGGGGGGCAGAGGAGGCCTTGACCTGGGCTTAAAACCTGCAGAGTCCAGGCTCATCTCTGGAGAGGAAACAAAAGTCAGGTTACTGTGCAAGTGTGTAGCCCCTTTTAGTTAGAAAATGCGCCACATTTGCAGCGTGCAATCTTCCGTCTTGTCTCTGTGAAATGGAGGTGTAATATTCCTCCTTTTCAAAAAAGCCGCCACTGGGGTAGGCGTAAACATGTGGCGTGATGTGAAGCATGAAGTTGGGCGTGAACAGTGATGTACAACAGTCCCCGTGATCTGGTTATTGACGGTTCTCTCGGCTGTGATGGTTAGCATATCCCGGATCTCAGCGGCTTTCCAGTTGCTCATCTTGATGTCCGCGGATGAAGTGATGAACTGACTGCTGTGATCAGCTGTTTCCTGCTTTTAAAACTCCCGGCTGTGGGTCGCACAAAAGTGCACGTCATCGACACCTCCGCCCGTGTCACGCAATTGCCGGGACATCGACGACTTGGATTTACATAACAATGGAGGTGGCAAAAAGTGTACCCTCCTAGGCGTTAGAGCCCTGCACTGGAGCCCGAGGCCCGAGGGGCCCGACAGCCCGAGGGCCGGGCTTCGGGCCAATTACCACATCATTACCTCGGACACGGGCCGGGCTCGGGCTTGAACGCAGCAGCCGCTCTGCCCCTCCCTCTCCACTGCATGTCACTCACATCATATTATACTGATCCCATTCGCGCGTCCAGCCCATAGGTCCCGCCGCCACACACATGGACAACATGAAGAAAAAGATTGAAGATTGTGAACTTAAGACGGTGAGCAACACCAAGGGAAAAGCTCAGTATCGGACAAAGTTTAAACTTGTTACAACCCTTCAAGATGAGCCAACCGGGTTTGTTCAGTGCAGCTTTTGCAATGCTGTTCTACCATATGACAGCAAAATGACTGGTTCATCACATCTACAGAGACATTTTGATCGTTCATGTGACGGATCCAGCAGCGGTCACATACAACTGAGTGTAAGCAATTACATCCCCAAAACACCACCAGACACAGTGAAGTCAGAAGTCACAACAAAATGTGTGAACTTTTGTTGCATGGACATTCGGCCATTTGAAACAATTGCAGGGGCCAATTTTAAACAGTTAGCACAAGAGCTAATAAATGTTGGTGCAACATATGGCCGTGTTTCAGCCAAGGAACTACTCCCCGACCCCACCACAATCTCCCGAAGATGCAAAATCATGGCGAATGACAAGAGAGGGGAGACAGTTGAGGAGATAATGGAGGTGATGTCGCTGATAAATATTGGCATGACTACAGACATGTGGACGGATGATTTCCGTTAGATGAGCTACATGGCTATATCATGTCACTATATTACACCAAAATATGAGATGAAAAGCAAGCTCCTCACCACAACATGCTTCCCAAACCATGCAAAAACAGGAGAAAATATCTGAAAAGAGCTTCAGCAGCAACTGGTCACAGTCCTCGGCTTTGATGCATCAGTTATGAACAATGTTGTCTGGGTAACCGATCAAGGCGCAAACGTGGTGGCCGCTCTCTGTCCATACCGGCACCTGGCTTGTCAAGATCACCTGTACAACACAGTCCGCCGGCATGCCTTGAACACAGAGGTGCTGGCTGAAGAAGTCCCAGAAGTAGCAGAGACCCTGTTGGCAGCCAAGGCTTTAGTCCGATACATAAAGCAGTCGTGGCAGGTCAGTCAGCTGCTAAAAACTGTTAAACAAATGGCAGAAACCAGATACAGTACAGTCTTCCTCACACTGGAGTCAATTCAATCAGTCTACGCAGAGCTGCAGGAGCTTCTTCAGAGCCGTGGTGAGAGCACAAGATTACGCGATGTCTCCCCAGATGCTCTAGCCCTAGCATTTAGCGACGTGCAAAAGGAGCTAGAAGGGGACGAATACCCAACCCTGCACCTTGTTGTTCTCAGGGTCAACAAGCTGAAAAGCCACTGCCAACCCAAAGTTTTCTGACACTCCTTCCCAGACTATTATCCACCAACGACACCTTGAGTGGATAATGAAAAAAATCGAAATCCAGCCAGTTCATAAAATAGCCATTTTCTTATGGCCAAAGTTCAACTAATTAAGAATGTTTACTGCCGCCGAGAGGGCCAGCATCCAGCAACAGGTGAGAATCCAGATAAGTCGCTTCACAGAGGGGGAGGATGCGCGTCGGCAGGAGCCTGCACAATCAGGTAAGATTTTATTTCCTTTAGCCTATTAGATGTAGGCTAATTGTCTTTTCACTTTATGCACCGGTGGCAACCACTAAACCACTTTCCCTGTATTTACTCAGCATCAGGCGCAGTCCAGCACCAAAGAGCAGAGCATTGGCGGTGTTTGAGGAAGCAGCAGCGAGCGCGCTTTCAGTGCAGCTGGAAGAGTAATAGAAGAAAGGAGGACTGGACTTGCCCCTGAAACTGTGGATGCTATATCCTTTTTCTGCGTGACGCCAAGTAAACAGACTGTTCTTGTGATGTTACAAGAACTGAGGACTTGTCATGTTAAGCAGCTCACTGTTGTTGAATTGGGCTTAGGCTACAATAACTGTTCTTACAATTGTATCGCCGTGTTCAGGTAAATAGCCTACTTATTTGATAAGTAGTTCTACTGTTCTCAGGTAACACAAGCTGTTTAGCCTAATAATAAACACTGTGATAAGGTTTAAGTGTTTTGTTGGTTTTTGTAGCTTAGGCTTGGATAGACGTGTTTATTTGTTAATAGACCTGCAGCCTACAATTGCCGCGATATCAGGTCAACTGCAGCTTTCCAGTGCGCTGTCGGGCCCAGATAACAGGCCCGTGCAGGGCACTACTAGGGGTCATATTGGCAGACCAAAACAGGCCCCCAATATACCACAGTCTGTCTAAATTCGCGGACCTAGCCGCAAAAAGGACAGCCAGGCAGGTTGTTGTCCAGTATAAAAACGCTTTGTGTTTTTTCTGTGCGTGTGCGTGTTGTTCACCCTTCAGTCTCTCGATGAGCTCCAGCTGAGAACCAGACGCCTCTCCAGACTCTTCTTCTATGGTGCCCTGCAGCTGCTTCAGCACTTCCTGTTTGATGTAAGAGGAGAATAAAGTAGGTCCAGAGTGACATCACAGTGCACTGCTGTCTGCTGTGGCCACAGGGGGCGCCACAGTCACACCCCGAGCACAGACAGAGGCTTTAAAAGAGAAACATGCTCCGGACACTGTGTTACAATCAGTAACAATACAAATAATCAATAATAATAATAATAACAACAAAAATAGTGAAGAGTTGTTAAAATGAGCAACAAACTGACAAAACACAAGAAAAACAAACTGTGTAATATAGACTCAGCGTCTCCCTCTCTCTCTGTGTCTGTCTATGTCTCTCGCCCAGTCAATCAGAGTCAATCACTGCATCGCTCTTCACTCACCACGATGAATCGACAGCGTTCATACAGCGACATGATGGAAACTAACAACTCTCAGACTGTCCATATGTGTTTTCTGCTCAACGACACAAAACAGGAAACAGGAAACAGGAAATGGGAAGTGAGTGTGTGTTTGGAGAGGAAGGACGCAACAATAAAGAAGAAGAAAACTACACGTGAAAGACAAGAAAAACACAGACACGACAATAAGATGGCAACACAAAACTATCAACAGAAAACACCAAAAATGTAACTAAAACTGGATCAGGACAAATAACATAAGTAAAATACAGATGAAAATAAACAGAAGTCAGTCTGAAACTATTCCAAGTAACAGACAGACCGAGGAAAGATTAGAGCAGAAAAGATCAAACTTAATAAAACTAAATACTAAAACACCAAATATGCAAAAAGGAGGGTTAGGGTGAGGGTTAACCCCTAACACCTCACACCTAACCCAAGGCAGAAAGAACAGAGGAGGACATGAACAACACAACAATTAGACAAAACAATTAAAGAATATAAGAAAAAGAAAAAGACAAAAGAATACGCTGAAATTAAGGATCAAGATTAAAACAAAGAAAGACTTGAACAGAAAAACAAGACAAAAAAAGAAGAGATGGAGAGGAAGCAAAACAACAACAACAACAACAACAGGAAATAAACAAGAAAAACAAGACGGGAAAGATGAAAAAAGAAAGAAAGAAAGAAGAGGAAGCAAAGATGAGTAGAGAACACAGACAGCTCACTCCGACAGCTTTCCTGAGTACTCTGTGTCAGACCAAAGATCATCTAACACACAAATATCTCACTCAGAACAACAACAAGGAGCTCATTCTGCCGCTCAGAGCACCGCGTGATTGGTGGAAAATACCACAGGTCTATTCTGGGCTGAAGAGAGAGAGAGACAGAGAGAGAGACACTGAGTCTATATGCCAGAGAGAGAGACAGAGAGAGAGACACTGAGTCTATATGACAGAGAGACAGAGAGAGAGAGAGAGACAGAGAGAGAGAGAGACACTGAGTCTATATGACAGAGAGACAGAGAGACAGAGAGAGAGACACTGAGTCTATATGACAGAGAGACAGAGAGACAGAGAGAGAGACACTGAGTCTATATGACAGAGAGAGAGAGAGACAGAGAGAGAGAGAGAGAGACACTGAGTCTATATGACACAGAGAGAGAGAGAGAGAGAGCCACAACCTGAGGGACACGGACGGACACACACACACACACACACACAGTATATATAATTAATGTAAATCAATCTTGGTGTTGTTATTTGTTGTGTCCTGTCCGAGTGTTTGGACCGATGCTTTGGCAACATTGTTGTTAAACTTTCGTGCCAATAAAGCTCCTTTGAATTTGAATTGAGAGAGAGAGAGACATGTATTAATGGAGAGGTGTCAGAGCGAAGGGCGCTGACCCGTATGGGGTGCCAGGAGCAGTTAGGGGTTCGGTGCCTTGTTCAAGAGCATCTCAGCAGTGCTCAGGGGGTGAACTGACACCTCTCCAGCTGCCAGTCCACACACACTGTATAGTTGGAGATCCGTGCCCCCCCTGCAGACCTAGGTACTGTTTCTGCTCACGTCAATTCAAGCCGGCCGGCAGGAATGTTGTGGCATCACGACGTCACATCAGTCTCATCAGTCTCATCAGTCACAATGTCACATCAGTCTCATCAGTCTCAACAGTCTCAATGTCTCATCAGTCTCATCAGTCTCATCAGTCTCAATGTCACATCAGTCACATCAGTCTCATCAGTCTCAATGTCACATCAGTCTCATCAGTCTCATCAATCTCAATGTCACATCAGTCTCATCAGTCAGGCTTTTTAACAATCATTTAAAAATAATAAACAGCTGGAGTCACATCAGAGTCTGCTCTGATCCAGAGACTTTACTGACGGGAGGGCGGCGGGAGGTGACCTCCACTGTCGAGTGTTTTTGTTCTGAATTAAGGCGCGCGCGCGCACACACACACACACACAGGACTGAAGTCAGTCCAGCACAAGACACTGTTGAACACGGACCTTCATATTGGACGCCTCTGTCTCCAGTTTGGTCAGGTGGTTCGAGTTGTCCTGCAGCTCCTGTCGCAGGTTAGAATTCTCCATCTTCAACACCTCCACCTGCCTCAGCAGCTGGTCGTAAGACGCTGCCGCCATGTTGGAAGACCCACGACTGACCTGCACAGAGCAAACCAGGAACCATCACACTGTAGACCTGTAAGACTGCTACTGGAGCTTTAACAGTGCTGACACCAGCACATCATTCAGGTGAACCTGTGGTTTGATGTGGTCAGACAGTGATATTGATATCACTCACCGTTAGTAAGAACGATCATTTATGCAAAACAAATTTTCATTTTGACTGAAAAAAATCTATTAAATGATGACGTGACATTTGTTGGGATTTGCATCAAACCAACATATTTTTCTATAATAACATCAACAACAACAATAATTATAATATAGTTCTGTTTGTCATTAATTTTACCGTTATCAAAAAAACTGCAGCTAAATATTACACATCGGCACACTGACTCCTCCAGAATACTGGGTTTATCTTCATGTCTTCACTCATCAGATCATCACTTTACACAGGAAACAAGGTGCAGATACATGTTTGGCTTCATTAAAGTGGTACTGTGGTACTGACCGTACACAGACAGAGCCTACAGGTCGAGTGATGGTGCTGACACATTGTTGTGTTTTACTCATCTGATAGCCTTATTATATGGTATATATGTACGGTTGTAATAAGAGATGCACTGATTGGCTGGTCAGGGACTTGAACCAGACGATGTTTGCCACACAAGAACAAGATGTGTTTGGCACTGGGCACTAAATGTGCAGAGACGGTCCATCTTGTATATCTTGTGACAGCAGCTGACACGTTGTGTCAAAGAGTCGGTCTTGTTGCAGCAGAAAGTGCACAGATGATACAAAATGGTGAGCGGTGGATTTAAGTTTTCTTTTTAAATCATTTGATCACATTTTTGTTGTTCACACTGTAGCAGTGAGTTTACTGAAGAGACATCATTAAGAAACTACAGGTATGGAGGCTGCTGAGGGACAAACCTGTGAGACTTGACTGACATCAGTCTTTGCTTCAGTTTAAACACATTTATGTTAATCCTCCTCTGACACGTAGTAACTGTACATAATCATGTACTGCATGTGACTGTGTGTGTGTGTGTATCATGTGATGTTTCCTCTCTGTGACACTGATGTCTGACAGTCACATGATTTACCAGCTGCTCACGTCTCTAAACACAACAACACGTTACAGTACTACAACACTGCAGTACCATCTGTGGTACTACAACAATGCAGCACTATCTGTGGTACTACAACACTGCAGTACCATCTGAGGTACTGCAACACTGCAGTGCCATCTGTGGTACTACAACACTGCAGTACTATCTGTGGTACTACAACAATGCAGCACTATCTGTGGTACTACAACACTGCAGTACCATCTGTGGTACTACAACACTGGAGTACTATCTGTGGTTATGCGACACTGCAGTACCATCTGTGGTACTGCAACAATGCTGTACCATCTGTGGTACTGCAACAATGCAGCACTATCTGTGGTACTGCAACACTGCAGTACTATCTGTGGTACTACAATACTGCACTACTATAGGCTGGTCCTACAGTGATAGTCCACATTGACAGATGATCAATAACTGTGCTGATCAGCTGACAGCCCTGCTGATGGTCCAGGACTTGTCTCTCTCTGGACCGACCGTCAGCTCAGTCTGGACCCTGAACACACCTCCTCTGGTTATGCATGCAACATCTTCCATTTTGATCGATCAATAAGTTATTAGTGACGAACAATACACAGATCCTTCACAGCGATCCAGTCCACTGATCAATGTCTTCTCATGTTGCTCATTTCCCATCATTCCACATGTCGGCAAAATAAACTGCTGGAGAGAGTGTTGCATGTTGTTACTGCAGAGTTGTGACAGTTCACAACCAGCTGCTACATGGAAGAAACACAATCTGCCTCCATGACGCACAGTTTACACATCTAGTTCAAAGGTCAGATCTCTAGTCAGATCTCCGGTCGGATCGCCGTTCGGATCACCGGTCAAATCGCTGGTCAGATCACCGGCCAGATCTCTAGTCGGATCTCCGGTGCTGAAACAGTCAGAGTTCACCTACTTCTCTGCTGCTGTCCTCTGTTGTCTTGTGTCGGAGTTTGACACACAAACAGACGGACTGAGAGTCCACGGGCGTCGACAGAGATGTCATAGTGCGTTCAAGTGCACCTCCAAAATCAAAAATCTATACTTGAATGGCCACGTAGGTTTTTATACAGGAAGTTGTGATTTCTGTGTTATTGTTCTTGGGCGAAGTACACAACTACACCTGTTATTACCTTCTCTGGTTTTCACTTCAGCACTTTTAATAATTAAATGGCAAAATAATTATGATATGGCAATCTTTTTTAGCCTTATAAGCAGATTTTAAAAACTCTTATTAAAAAATCTTCTCACACTGTATCATCAAACTTTTTTTACTGGGGATTTTTTTTCTTATTAAATATTAAAGACCTGAGAAGGGACAGATGTGAAATACTAAATTCATTAAATGTTGACCTATTTTAATATCGGCAATTGTTCCGGACCCGACTTTAAATAAAAATCAGATGCGACCGTTCAGTAATTAGTTTGACAACCCTGTGATAGTCGTCCAGTGTGAACGCTAGCTCATGTAATTAGCAACACAACGTCAGATCGGGCTGCGTTACCCCAGAGTTGAATCTGTTTCAACTTTTTCGCAGCAGCTAGCTGCATTTTATCTCGGCGCCCTGTGCAGTGCAAACACCCTGCATCAATGAGAAATAAAAAACAAAAATTAAAGGGAGGACTGTTTTCACCACAACACCGGACTGTGTCTGAAAGAGGTGTTGAGAGACTAACTGGTGAACATAGAGGAGCGTTCAGCTGCTAAAGAGACTAACTGGTGAACATAGTGAATTGTTCAGCTGCCAAAGAGACTAGCTGGTGAACATATAGGAGCATTCAACAGCTAAAGAGACTATCTGGTGAACATAGAGGAGCGTTCAACAAAGAGACTAGCTGGTGAACATAATGAATTGTTCAGCTGCTAAAGAGACTAACTGGTGAACATAGTGAATTGTTCAGCTCCTAAAGAGACTAACTGGTGAACATATAGGAGCATTCAACAGCTAAAGAGACTAGCTGGTGAACATAGTGAGTTGTTCAGCTGCTAAAGAGACTAGCTGGTGAACATAGTGAATCCTTCAGCTGCTAAAGAGACTAACTGGTGAACATAGAGGAGCGGTCAGCAGCTAAAGAGACTAACTGGTGAACATAGTGAGTTGTTCAGCTGCTAAAGAGACTAGCTGGTGAACATAGTGAATCGTTCAGCTGCTAAAGAGACTAACTGGTGAACATAGAGGAGTGGTCAGCAGCTAAAGAGACTAACTGGTGAACATAGTGAATTGTTCAGCAGCTAAAGAGACCAACTGGTGAACATAGAGGAGTGTTCAGCTGCTAAAGAGACTAGCTGGTGAACATAGAGGAGTGTTCAGCCGCTAAAGAGACTAGCTGGTGAACATAGGAGTGTTCAGCTGCTAAAGAGACTAACTGGTGGACATATAGGAGCGTTCAGCAGCTAAAGAGACTAACTGGTGAACATAGAGGAATGTTCAGCTGCTAAAGAGACTAACTGGTGGACATAGAGGAGCGTTCAGCAGCTAAAAGAGACTAACTGGTGAACATAGTGAATTGTTCAGCTGCTAAAGAGACTAACTGGTGAACATAGAGGAGCGTTCAGCAGCTAAAGAGACTAACTGGTGAACATAGTGAATTGTTCAGCTGCTAAAGAGACTAGCGGGTGAACATAGAGGAGCGTTCAGCAGCTACAGAGACTAACTGGTGAACATATTGAATTGTTCAGCTGCTAAAGAGACTAACTGGTGAACATAGAGGAGCGTTCAGCAGCTAAAGAGCCAGAAATTTCTTTTAGGAGTTGGTGGAAACCAAACAGGTGAAAGAGTGAACATTGGACTTTGATTGATGAGGAGACACAAACACGCTGAATACATGTTGATCATGTTGATCTGTAACTGCTGGATGTGGAAGTGATCTGATGATATGCTGATGTGTTCACAGTTTTTGCTCACAACAACGAAAAACATCAGTTCTTGCAGCTTTAGGAATATTTTCACAGACATGTGTCCTGTTTTACAGTATAAATATATGTTAACAGCAGATTTACATGCTAACGGATGTTTGTGTCCAAACCTTTTTTCGCTCAAATCTCTTTTCACCGTGGTTAGGATTTATATTGTGATCATATAATTACAGCTGGGACAATTTGTTACGTAATGAAAATGTCAACTGAGAAAGATAATCAGGGCCCTGATTAGAAAATCAATTACTGGTTTCAGATATATTTCACCTTCTGAAAAACACGACATGGAGACGTCACAGTCATCGACTCAATCTGATCTACTGCAGTACTACTACACTACTGCCACACATTACTACAGTATTACTACCACACATTACTACTGCAGTTCTACCGCACAGTACTACAGCAGTTCTAAAACTACACACATCCTCACACACATGTACTACAGCAGTACTAAAACTACACATCCTCACACACATGAAAAAATAAAGGCGATGAGAGGAGAGGGTTGATTCTGTCAGCTGAAGATCAGACTGATCACTGTATTGATCAGTCTGATCTTCAGCTGACAGAATCAACCCTCTCCTCTCATCGCCTTTATTTTTTCATTTCCTCCCTCTGTCTTCCTCCATCACCAGTCGGCCATTTTCTCTCCCTCCTCTCTCCATCACCTCCCCCTCTCTCTCCCTGTCTCCCCCCCTCTCTCTCTCTCCCCCCCGTTTCTCTCCATCACAGGAATCAAAATGATTTAATGCAGAAGAGGAAAAAGCGAGAAGAGGAAAACAGACAATGAAGGAAGAAAAACACGACCTCCATCCTCCTCTCTCTCTCCTCCTACCTTCATCCTCCCCCTCCTCCCCCTTCCTGTCGCTCAGTAATGTGACACAGAATAAAAACAGACAGAAGACAGAGGATGAATAAAGGATAAATAAAGGATGAATAGATTGTGGATAAAGAAAGAGAAAATGGCAGCTCACCCCATCGCTGTAGCCTCCATCACCCTCCCTCTCTCTCTCTCTCTCTCTCCGTGTCTGACAGAGAGCAGTCAGCTGGGCGAACAAGCAGCCAATCGGGAGGCAGAGACAGAGAGAGGGGGGAGGGGAGGGGAAGGAGGAGGATGAGGGAGGGGGGCCTACTTTTCCCTCCTCCTACTCCTCCCAGCATGCTTTGCAGCTGCTACTGCAGGCAGACTGACCGGGTTACTGACACACAGAGAGAGAGAGAGAGAGAGACACTCTGGACAGGTCTCTTCTTCATGTCTGACGGTCAGTTCATAATAAAAATCAGTGTTAGCATAAGAAAATATTATTAATATATAAATATATAAAAAGACAGCACTGAAGACTGGCATTAGCATAAAACATCATTATCAAGTATTATTAGCAAAACAAAACTAATCTTCACATAACAATATTAACATAAGCATAAACAAAAACACTAATGTTAGCATAAAACTTAATGTTAGCATTAAAAAAACAATGTTAGCCTTAAAATAAATGTTGACATAATTTCTAACAGTAAAGTAACGCCACTCATGTTAGTTTAGGAAAAACAATGTAAGTATTAACAAATAATGATGGCAGATGAAAAACACTGCTACACACTGTGTAAAAGTACACATGAAAAACTGCATCGCTCTATTCACTGTCGGTGTCAATTCAATTCCAATTCCAAATTCAAATTCAAATGAGCTTTATTGGCATGAAAGTTTCAACAATGTTGCCAAAGCATCAAAATACAATTTGTCCAAACAATCGGACAGAACACAACAAATAACAACATGAACATGAACACAACATTAAGATTGATTTACATTAATTATATATACAGTATATCGTGTGTGTGTGTGTGTGTGTGTGTGTGTCTCAGGTTGTGGCATGTGGACACACAGTGTGCAGCAGGTATGCCCTGTCTCCTTCTCCCAGCAGTATTTTAATGTTGAGAGGTGGTTCAGCTCTTTGAACTCAGATTACAGAGTTGAACTTGTTAAAATAAATGTTCCTGGTGTCGTTGAATGTTTTACATTGTAGGAGAAAGTGCATCTCTGTCTCAGCCTCACCTGTCGAGCAGTGACCACATGTTGTGTTGTCTTTTGGTTGCCATGATTGTTTGTGTCTTCCTGTTTGGATTGTCAGTTTGTGGTCACTGAGCCTGTACTTGGTGAGCATCTGTCTCTGCTTCCTATCTCTGACAGTAGAGATGTTCTGCTGACTCATCATGTTTTTAGGGCGAGATAAGGTTCTGATCCACTTTGGCTTTTAGTTTCTTCTTTCCAGTGTTGCAGGTTTCTCTACATTGTGTTATAATGTGTTGACTCTGGTTGTGTTGGGAGAGCAGTGTTGTTGTGAGGCTGTCAGACTGTCTGAGAGGGGCAGTCAGCCTCAGGACCAGCTGACAGAGGGGACTCTTCTCTGGGCTCAGCTCAGAGTCTGGAGGGCTTTGGAGTGGAGGCGTCTCTGGCTGGACTTCAGCTGGTTAACAAGTGGAGCGTTCTCTGTTGAATGTTAATTATCAGCGGGTCTCTGCCGCTCTCCAGGGCCCGGCTGTGGCTGCTGAGTCTGTACGTAGTCAACGTTCTCCTCAGTCTCGGGTCGGTTACAGAGCTCAGGTGTTCTGCCATGGAGTATTGTCTGTTTAGGGTCAAATAGCATTGGAGTTTGCTTTGGGTTTTGGTTGTAGATGTCCAATAGTCGATGTAATTGTCTTTTTCTTTTGCTATAACTTGGTGGGGCCGGATCGTGTGAGGGCGGTCTTGGTGTCCGGTGCTGTTGGAGCTGAGCCTCTGGACCAGCTGGCTGAGGGGACTCCTGTCTTTGCTCTCCTCTTGGCATTGTAGGGCTTTGTAGTGGTAGGAGCTAATTCAGCTCTGCACCCGTTGTTGGGGGTGTTCCTGTGGACGCTTTTGCAGATTTCTGTGTGCCGGCTTTCCATTGGGTGTTTGTCCCATTTTTCCAAGTCTTGGTTCATGAGAGGGCCCCACACTTCACTACCAAACAATAAAACTGGTTCAATTATGGACTGAAATATTTTGATCCAGATTTTGACAGGTGTGTCCATGTTTGAGGTTTTTTTTATAGTCCAGAAAGCTCTTCTGCCCTTGTCTCGCAGATCTTTAATGGCCAGACTGAAATTTCTCTCTCTCTCTCTTCACTGTCAGTGTCTCTCTCTCTATTCACTGTCAGTGTCTCTCTCTCTCTCTCTCTCTACAATAGCAGAGACTTATTAAAACAGTCACATCCTCACTGAGCAGTGGGCCAATCCCACGTCAGCATTTACAGCCAACACACACACACACAGTTTACTGAGATAAACGATTCATAATTTTTTACCGAAACACAACACATTAATTTTCTGTCTAATCAATAATCCAATCAATGATCAATAAATCTTTATCTGTACAATCTGTATTCTGTTTTCCTCCATCAAAAGAAAAATCATGAGTTTGATTTATGATCAGCTGGAGTCATTTCAGGTCACTGTGACATCATCACATCAGCCTCAGGTCACTGTGACATCATCGTGTTGCAGATCCAAACCTTCTGGAAGAGGAAACACCCAGAAAAACTGAAACACTTTCATGGTTTCAGAGTCAGCATCACAAACAACCTCGCCACCAGGCCACGTAAAAGCAGGAGGCCGGTGGAGCTGGCGGTCTGACCACACATCACCTGCAGAGGTGGCTCCGCCTGCAGGCTGATGGGTCAGAGGAGACTGTGGGCGGCAGCTTCACTGCACTGAATCAAATCCTTTATTTTCCGATGTGTTTATCAGTCATCTGGACACAATTGAAGCCATGTGTGTAAGACTGATACTAAAATCTAAAGTGTTATCACTAGACCTTGTCGTCTGACATGTCCTATGACATCATAGTAACTCCTATAGGACACACTCAGAAGGAAAACGATGTGCTCACGAGTCATTAATCCAGACTTGTTCAGTATATCCTTCAAGATAAATCCCGACTACTGATCCATTATTCTGTTCTGTTGTTGTTGTTGTTGTCGTTGTCATCAGCGTTAACATGTCCCTTCTGTCAGACCAACAAACTCAGTCACATAATTAATAATTAACATTAGTACATATAAATACTACTGCTACTACTGCTGATAACGGCAGCCAGTCACACTTAGGCTGAATTCACATTGAATGTGGCGCTGTGGCGAAAACGCAGGTGTTCCCGTTGATTTTAATGGGTCCATTTTGGCCGTGGTGGTGCCGGCCGCAGGGGGTCCGCAATGGAAAATCGAAGCCAACTCAGCTTTTGAAAAGCAGCCCGACATAAAGGTCCGGTGGCCAGTCACATGAGCTTGTGATGACACTATGACTGAAGCCACAGTGGAGGGTGACGTAATGTGTCGTGTGTGTTCACTCAGTTTGAAATACATCTGTGGATGCTGACGATCAATAATGAGGCAGAGACATGACCGGAGATGTACTACAGGTACTCTGACTACACACTGTTTCTTACACATCACACGTACCTGTAACAACAAGTACCTGTACCGACACGTACTGTACCAACATGTACTGTACCAACACGTACCTGTACCGACACGTACCTGTACCGACACGTACTGTACCAACATGTACTGTACCAACACGTACCTGTACCGACACGTACTGTACCAACAAGTACCTGTACCAACACGTACCTGTACCGACACGTACTGTACCAACACGTACTGTACCAACACATACCTGTACCAACACGTACTGTACCTACACGTACTATACCAACAAGTACTTGTACCAACACATACCTGTACCAACATGTACTGTACCAACACGTACCTGTACCGACACGTACTGTACCGACAAGTACCTGTACCGACAAGTACTGTACCAACACGTACTGTACCAACACGTACTGTACCAACATATACCTTCACCAACACATACCTTCACCAACAAGTACTGTACCAACATATACCTGTACCAATATGTACTGTACCAACACGTACCTGTACCAACACCTACCTTCCCCATCACGTACTGTACCAACAAGTACCTGTAGCAACAAGTACTGTACCAACACATACCTGTACCAAGACGCACAGTACCAACAAGTACCTGTACCAAGACATACAGTACCAACAAGTACCTGTACCTGTTTGTATTTTCTGAGTGGGGTTAGTAACAAAGGAGTACCAGCAGATGTTAGTCTATGTAGTACTGGTGGTAAAAGCCAGCAGTAGTACCTTAACCAGCCTTAACTGTACGCAGCGGTAGTAGTACTGTAGTACTGCAGAAGTACAAAGATACAGTGTATCTGTGACAATAGCAGCAGCTCTGTTAGCTAGCTAAACGTTACTGTGCGGCTAACACTGACCCGAGACTTTGCCGTCATTTCCCCAGAATACATTCACACATACCCTCAGTCTGCCGGGTGATCCAACGTCCTCTTCCTCTGTCCGGTCCTGCTAAACCCGGTAACCGACCCCAGCGAGCCCACAGACCCGTCCAAACAGCGATATCCAACCAAAACAAACGGTTAGCATGCAGCTAAGCTAACAGCACGGCCGTTCTTACCTTCCCGGTTCGGAGAAAAGACCAAAGTCCGCTTCAGACGGCGATGGATTCACGGGAACATCACCGGGGAGTCACACCGAGCCGGGAAACGGCCCGTTAGAGGCGGCGGAGGCCGCTCATGTCTCCGGTCAGAGCGGGAAAAGTGAAGTTTAACAAAGTCAGGAGAAGTTTAACTCTGAGGCCTTTCTGTTGTGGAGACACTGCTGCTGCTGCGGTCCGCCATCTTGTCTGTGTGTGTGTTTGTCTGTGTCTGTGTCTGTGTGTGTGTCTGTGTGTGTCTGTGTGTGTGTGTGTGTGTGTGTGTGAGTGGGGTCAGTTACTGAAGTAAAAGTACCACTATCTTTGTGTATTTTAGTAAAAGTGCAGTTTAACTGCAGGTTTTGTGCTTCAAAGTTAATTTATTTGTGTTAATTACTGAACTTAATGAAAGCAGTGAAAATGTGCTGTTGAGATTTAATACAGAAAAATGAAGCTTATAATTTAAGAAAGAAAACACACTTGAGCCAACGTACAAGGGAAAGTCTAAAAAAAGATTAATAATTAAATAATAAATGGAATAAGGAGGCCAACAGTTAAATAGCAGCATGTCAGGCACTAATGAGCCTCAGTGTACAACAAACATCCAACAGTCTGCAGCTCCACAGTCTGATCCTCATGAAGCATGTGGAGATAAATCATGTTGACACAGCAGCTCCACACTCAGGTCAACTATTAATGTCACATGTGGGTTTTCCTGTTCAATGTATTTGAAAGATTGTGTTGACGTAGCTTGTTTTGACGTAAGATTGAACTAAAGAATTTAAGTAGAAGTGAAATAAAAATCCAGTTTATGTGACTGGAGGTTTGTTTTGAGTAATGGAGAGTTGAGTCTTTACAGACAGATTACGGCCGCCTGATCAGCAGGAATGACAATAATCAGCCTTGAGGGAACAAAAGCGTGGACTAATTTCTCTGCATCTTTTTGAGACAGGATGTTCCTGATTTTTACAGGTGGAAGAGGGAAGTCCTTGAAATTTGCTTTATGTGGGAGTTAAAGGACAAATCCTGATCAAAAAAAACAGTGAGTCCTCACTGTGGTGCTGGAGGTTAATGACCACAGTGAAGTTAGCTTTAAGTTGGATATTTGACAGACATTCACTCAGGTGTGTCTTATTTGTCCCATTCAGTAATAAGATTGAGTCACTGGGTCACACGAGATGAAAGCTATTGAAAAAAAAACATTACATTAAAAAAATATTTTAACACATTAACAACTAAAACACGGAATCAGTTTAGTTTCATTTTGTTTATCATTATTTTCACTATCACCAAGTCAGCAGGAGGAAACATTGTTTTTGTGTAAATGAAGTTATTGATGGTCGAGGTTCTGGGAGGTTCTGGGGGGCAGCTGACCGTCCTCCTGCTGACAACACTGGGTGAAACTGAGGAAGAGACGCCGCTGACTGTCTCCAGAGTGACCGTCCGTCCAATGTCCAACTTCAACCTGTCTCTAACATGTTTCGGGCTCAGCACAATCCTTTGTTTGTCTGAGTTTAAAAGCAGAAAATTGCAGGTCATCCTGGTTTTATGTCCTTAACACGTGTCGAAGTTTAACTGACGGATTAGTGTCAAGTATAATTGTGTATCATCTTGATGAGAATGAAAATGAATGCAGTGCTTTTGTTATTATATTCCCTAAAGGATGCATATATAAAGTGGACCGTATGAGTCCGAGCACAGAACCTTGTGGATTCTGTTAGCACAGGTCTGATCAACAGGAACCAGCTCAGTGCGGTTCCTTTAAATACCAATTCAATGTTGCAGTTTTTGTAACAGGATGTGACGCCTGATTGGTTATCTCCATAGAAACAGTTGTCATGTAGAAAGTCACAGCTGATTGGGTGAGATCCCAGTCCATCAATAACATCATTCCTCATAAGAGTTAGCATTAGCATGTAGCTAGCCAACATGAGCCTGTTAGCCAGTTGAAATGATGTCACACATCAGTGATTGTTGGTGTTGTTTGTTTTATTTTCATAATAAATGCTACGATAATATTTTTATAAAGTTTAAACAAATAGAAAAGACAAACAGATGATTAGTGTTTCAAAACAAAAACAAACTGTAAAAACATCTTGGATTTATTTACAGGAACAGTAGGTGTCGCTCTGACATCATTAACATTTAAGTCCCGCCCCCCAACCGATTCAGGAAGTGATGCTGACCAATCAGGACTCACCATTCCTTTACACGTTTTTTTAAACATTTATATTAAACTTTTTCTCTTTTTAACATTTTCATGTGATCTGATGTCACTTCAGTTACCACGACAACCAGGAAATGTATGGAGTAAGTGCTGATGATGTCATTTATTTGTTGTTTTGGAGCCGTTTGATTGGATGAATTTCTTACTTTGGTTTCAAACTTTTTGTTTTATAAACTTTCATTTCCTCCTTTTTTTGTTGTTTGTGAACTTTTAGACGACAACAAAAGTCAGTGATTGGTTAAAAAATAATAACAAAGGTCGGAGTGGGCGTGGTCTGAGTGATGATTGACAGCTGAATTTTCAGAATAAAGGTCAGTTCTCCTTCAGCTTCACATCCATTTATAAAAAAGTTTCATGAAACATTAAAATATTAAAACAATAAATAAAGATAATAAAGAGTTGATGTTAGTGTTGACAGCTGATTGGTCCTCAGCAGTGGAAACATTTAGGGTTCAAGCTGTTGCCACGGTTACAATAATGACAGATGGGTGTGGCTTCACGTCTGACTGTGTTCAGTGGTCAACATTGAATGGCTGAGCAGCGCAAACACATGCATACACGCACGCTGGCGCGCGCACACGCGCGCGCACACACACACACACACACACACACACACACACACCAGTTTCTTTGTTTGTTCATTAACTGACTAGTTTGTAGCGGACTGTTGGGAAGAAGGAACCATCGCTACAATCACGCTAAGCTGTTAGCCTTGTTAGCTCCTGTTTGAGCAACAAGTTTGTTCAGTTTCTGTCGTGTTGACTGAGATTATGGAGACCTTTCAGAGGCTAACACAGCTAGCTACATCCATGCTAACCTCTACTCGTTTCCATTGTTCTAAATGAGTTTAAACATCAGCTAAATGCTAACTGTCTGCAGCGATGACTTGATTTTAAATGTTGTAGTGTTTATTTATTAACGGACACGCTCAGTGTGTCGCTGTGACATCATCAGCTCCACGCTCTCCGTCTGTAGTGTTACCAAAGATTTAGTGTTTTTATAAACGTCTTGTTACTGAGACAAGCCCACATGAAGACCACGCCCACCAAATGACCACAACAGCAACAAAAAAACAACTCTTTGCTGGTGATTGATTCTGAGGACCCAACTGAACGTTCTTCTTGCGTCTCTCATGAGATGGCGAGGTGTATAATGACATCATCACTTCTTGATGGCGGCGAGGTGTATGATGACATCATCACTTCTTCCAGATGGCGGCGAGGTGTATGATGACATCATCACTTCTTCTTGATGGCGGCGAGGTGTATGATGACATCATCACTTCTTCTTGATGGCAGCGAGGTCTCGCTGCAGCTCAGAGAACTTGGGTCGGTCTTCGGGGTTGTACTGCCAACACCGCTGCATCACTTTGTACACATCGTCAGGGCAACGCTGAGGACACGCCATCCTGTAACCTAGCAACCAGCAGTAGAGAGAGAGGGGGAGGACATAATATTTTCAGGGTAACTTCATGGTGCATGTCCTAGCAGAGATTTGATGAGATAAGAATGATTTATTTATTGATCATATGATGATGAAGATGATGATGAAGAGCTGTGGACAGTTCACAGCTCTTCTTCTTCTCCCTGTGCGTTTACCTTTCTCCACCTGCTCTCGGGCCTGCTGATTGGTCATCCCAGGATAAGGACACACCCCCAGACTGAAGGTCTCCCACAGCAGAATCCCATAACTCCACACATCACTCTCTGAGCTGTAACGCCCTGCAACAGCCAATCACAGCGCAGGAGACATCAGGGACCAATCACAGTTACAAGTGTGTAAACAGGTTTATGCCATCCTATACAATGTTGTTAACAAGTTGTGTCAGCTGTGTGTCAGGTGTGTGTCAGGTGTGTGTCAGGTGTGTGTCAGGTGTGTGTCAGCTGTGTGTCAGGTGTGTGTCAGGTGTGTGTCAGCTGTGTGTCAGCTGTGTGTCAGGTGTGTTTCAGGTGTGTGTCAGGTGTGCTTTAGCTGTGTGTCAGCTGTGTGTCAGCTGTGCTTCAGCTGTGTATCAGCTGTGTGTCAGCTGTGTGTCAGCTGTGCTTCAGGTGTGCTTCAGCTGTGTGTCAGCTGTGTTTCAGGTGTGTGTCAGGTGTGTGTCAGGTGTGTGTCAGGTGTTTGTCAGGTGTGTTTCAGGTGTGTGTCAGGTTTGCTTCAGGTGTGTGTCATCTGTGCTTCAGGTGTGTGTCAGCTGTTTTCAGCTGTGTGTCAGGTGTGTGTCAGCTGTGTGTCAGGTGTGTTTCAGCTGTGTGTCAGGTGTGTTTCAGCTGTGTGTCAGGTGTGTGTCAGCTGTGTGTCAGGTGTGTTTCAGCTGTGTGTCAGGTGTGTGTCAGGTGTGTTTCAGCTGTGTGTCAGGTGTGTGTCAGCTGTGCTTCAGGTGTGTGTCAGCTGTGTGTCAGCTGTGTGTCAGCTGTGTGTCAGGTGTGTTTCAGCTGTGTGTCAGCTGTGTGTCAGCTGTGTGTCAGCTGTGTGTCAGCTGTGTGAGGTGTGTTTCAGCTGTGTGTCAGGTGTGTTAGGTGTGTTTCAGCTGTGTGTCAGGTGTGTTTCAGCTGTGTGTCAGCTGTGTGTCAGCTGTGTGTCAGGTGTGTGTCAGGTGTGTTTCAGGTGTGTGTCAGGTGTGTTTCAGCTGTGTGTCAGGTGTGTTTCACGGAGAGATGTTCCGATACCATTTTTTCCCTCCCGATACCGATTCCGATTCTTACGCCGTGGGTATCGGCCAGTACCGAGTACCGATACAGATACCAGTGTGTTATAAATAGAACATTATAAAATAGTAGTGCAACTTAACTAAATAAATCTAGGAATAACTATTTAAAAAAATTAGCTCCTTGTCTACAGGTGTCAGGTGATCAATTCTTCTTCACACCTCTAAAACAGCAGCTGCTGGTGGCAGCACAGCAACTGTTTTAAGAGCGGCGAAGAAGCGCAGCAATTCAGCCGAACTCAGCACAGAGCAGACAGGAAGTCAGACACGAAACAACAACATGACATCCGGTTAATTTTCAAAATAAAACACTCCGTGTTGATACAAGCACAAAAACCTCAACTAAGAGACAAATACGCGCTCTTCTTCTAATCCTTCAGTCGGAAACACTTTGTGTCGTTGTGTTTATAACACAATAACTGCGGTCGTGCGTGATTATGTAATTATCGCAGGAATTCCTTGGTTTCCTGACTCCAGCTGTTCGGCGGAGCTGCGCCGTGGCGGACTCAAAACACAGCTGATGGGGGTTGCCCGAGGACGAACGCACTGGACACGTATCAGGTGGAATCTCGGAGCTACCGGAGCTAACCGGTAAGTAGATTCCTATTTCTAATAATTTACGTGGTATCGGATCGGTGCCTGGACTCCTGGCCAAGTACTGGCCAATACCGATGCCAGCATTTTCGGCAGTATCGGAGGCATTTCCGATACTGGTATCAGAATCGGAACAACTCTAGTTTCAGGTGCACTTCAAGTGTATGTCAAGTAAGGCATTAACAGAAAAGCCGATTTGTCGATGCGTCGACATCAGTGGAGCAAGTCGACGACCCCTGAGAGTGGTCGACAAGTCGTGTTTTTTTTTTTTTTCATGAACAGTGACAACGAATTTGTCTTCAAAATAAGAGCTTTACATTGCACCCCATTGGATTTTAGAACTGGGTCCTTAGCGGGGGGCTTTTAATTTGAAAGTAGCGACCGCTACACAACAAGCTGACAGCAGCTACTAGCTGTTTGGTTGTGTCCGCTAGCTGTCGGGACCGAGGAGACACTAGCATCTCCCGGATCTCAGCGGCTTTCCAGTTGCTCATCTTGACATCCGCGGCTGAAGTGATGGACTGATCGCTGTGATCAGCTGTTTCCTGGTTTTAAAACTCTCCGGCTGTGGGCCAGACACACATCCCATGTGTGGAGATGTTCCTCCGCTGGGTCAATGTGATGACGTCATCAAACGACGTTTCGACTCGACCTCGACTTTACTGACAGATAAGTCGACTTGAAAAAATCTGAAGTCATTAATGCCCTAGTGTCAAGTGTGTGTCCAGTGTGTTTCAGGTGTGTTTCAGGTGTGCTTCAGGTGTGTTTCAGGTGTGTGTTAAGTGTGTTTCAGGTCTGTTACCATAGTTGAGAGCCTCTGGCGCTGTCCATTTGATGGGAATCTGTTTGAGTCCAGATGAAGAATAAATCCCATCGTCTTCCTGACGACTCATCCCAAAATCACTGATCTTCAACACACTGCCCTCTCCAACCAGACAGTTCCTCGCTGCCAGGTCCCTGTCACACACACACACACACACACACACACACACACACACACACACACACAGGTGAAAAGGTACACAGACACACAGGTAAGAACCAAAAGATATAAAATAAATGTGCTGTGTGTTGAGCAGGTGCTTTGTTCAGGGTCTGTCGGACACTGCAGTGATGAGGTATTGATTACTGATTGATTATGTACCTGTGGATACAGTTCTTACTCTCCAGGTACGCCATGCCGGCAGCAGCATCGACAGAGAAGCGAACAAGCTGCTTCGTCTTTAACTCGTCTTTCTTCTTTCTCAGAAAGGACAGGAAGTCTCCACCTAAAAGACGCAACACAGGGTCACACAAACACATCAAGTACAGCTGTTAGAAGCCGACCAATAAAAACAGAGCACCAACTGAGCTTGAAGAAGCTCCACCCACCAGGAACCAGCTCCATGACGATGTAGATCGGCTGTCGCTGCGTACAAACACCAATCAGCTTCACGATGTTCGGGTGGTCGTACTGCTTCAGGATCCTGCAGCCAATCAGAGACAGTGTCAGTAACAGTAAACAATACACGCTGATGAATGTTGTCATGGTAACTAAGTGCTGTACTGTAGGAAACTGGACGTGTTTCAGTTCGCTGAAGACGTGTTTCAGTTTACTGAAGACGTGTTTCGGTTCGCTGAAGACGTGTTTCAGTTCACTGAAGACGTGTTTCAGTTTACTGAAGACGTGTTTCGGTTCGCTGAAGACGTGTTTCAGTTCACTGAAGACGTGTTTCAGTTCACTGAAGACGTGTTCGCTGAAGACGTGTTTTGGTTCGCTGAAGACGTGTTTCCGTTCACTGAAGACGTGTTCGCTGAAGACGTGTTTCAGTTCGTTGAAGAGATGTTTCAGTTCGTTGAAGACGTGTTTCAGTTCGCTGAAGACGTGTTCGCTGAAGACATGTTTCAGTTCATTGAAGACGTGTTTCAGTTCGCTGAAGACGTGTTTCAGTTCGCTGAAGACGTGTTTCAGTTCGTTGAAGACGTGTTTCAGTTCGCTGAAGACGTGTTTCAGTTCGTTGAAGACGTGTTTCAGTTCGCTGAAGACGTGTTTCAGTTCGTTGAAGACTTGTTTCAGTTCGTCGACGACGTGTTTCAGTTCGTTGAAGACTTGTTTCAGTTCGTCGACGACATGTTTCAGTTCACTGAAGACGTGTTTCAGTTAGCTGAAGACATGTTCGCTGAAGACGTGTTTCAGTTCGTTGAAGACATGTTTGAGTTCGCTGAAGACGTGTTTCAGTTCGTTGAAGACATGTTTGAGTTCGCTGAAGACGTGTTTCAGTTCGTTGAAGAGATGTTTCAGTTCGTTGAAGAGATGTTTCAGTTCGTTGAAGACGTGTTTCAGTTCGCTGAAGACGTGTTCGCTGAAGACGTGTTTCAGTTCGTTGAAGACGTGTTTCAGTTCGCTGAAGACGTGTTTCAGTTCGCTGAAGACGTGTTTCAGTTCGCTGAAGGCGTGTTTCAGTTCGTTGAAGACATGTTTCAGTTCACTGAAGACATGTTTCAGTTCGTTGAAGACGTGTTTCAGTTCGCTGAAGACGTGTTTCAGTTCGCTGAAGGCGTGTTTCAGTTCGCTGAAGACGTGTTTCAGTTCGCTGAAGACGTGTTTCAGTTCGCTGAAGACGTGTTTCAGTTCGTTGAAGACTTGTTTCAGTTCGTCGACGACATGTTTCAGTTCACTGAAGACGTGTTTCAGTTCGCTGAAGACATGTTCGCTGAAGACGTGTTTCAGTTCGTTGAAGACATGTTTGAGTTCGCTGAAGACGTGTTTCAGTTCGTTGAAGAGATGTTTCAGTTCGTTGAAGAGATGTTTCAGTTCGTTGAAGACGTGTTTCAGTTCGCTGAAGACGTGTTCGCTGAAGACGTGTTTCAGTTCGCTGAAGACGTGTTTCAGTTCGTTGAAGACGTGTTTCAGTTCGCTGAAGACGTGTTTCAGTTCGTTGAAGACGTGTTTCAGTTCGCTGAAGACGTGTTTCAGTTCGCTGAAGGCGTGTTTCAGTTCGTTGAAGACATGTTTCAGTTCACTGAAGACATGTTTCAGTTCGTTGAAGACGTGTTTCAGTTCGCTGAAGACGTGTTTCAGTTCGCTGAAGGCGTGTTTCAGTTCGCTGAAGACGTGTTTCAGTTCGCTGAAGACGTGTTTCAGTTCGTTGAAGACTTGTTTCAGTTCGTCGACGACATGTTTCAGTTCACTGAAGACGTGTTTCAGTTCGCTGAAGACATGTTCGCTGAAGACGTGTTTCAGTTCGTTGAAGACATGTTTGAGTTCGCTGAAGACGTGTTTCAGTTCGTTGAAGAGATGTTTCAGTTCGTTGAAGAGATGTTTCAGTTCGTTGAAGACGTGTTTCAGTTCGCTGAAGACGTGTTCGCTGAAGACGTGTTTCAGTTCGCTGAAGACGTGTTTCAGTTCGCTGAAGACGTGTTTCAGTTCGCTGAAGGCGTGTTTCAGTTCGTTGAAGACATGTTTCAGTTCACTGAAGACATGTTTCAGTTCGTTGAAGACGTGTTTCAGTTCGCTGAAGACGTGTTTCAGTTCGCTGAAGGCGTGTTTCAGTTCGCTGAAGACGTGTTTCAGTTCGCTGAAGACGTGTTTCAGTTCGTTGAAGACTTGTTTCAGTTCGTCGACGACATGTTTCAGTTCACTGAAGACGTGTTTCAGTTCGCTGAAGACATGTTCGCTGAAGACGTGTTTCAGTTCGTTGAAGACATGTTTGAGTTCGCTGAAGACGTGTTTCAGTTCGTTGAAGAGATGTTTCAGTTCGTTGAAGAGATGTTTCAGTTCGTTGAAGACGTGTTTCAGTTCGCTGAAGACGTGTTCGCTGAAGACGTGTTTCAGTTCGCTGAAGACGTGTTTCAGTTCGTTGAAGACGTGTTTCAGTTCGCTGAAGACGTGTTTCAGTTCGTTGAAGACGTGTTTCAGTTCGCTGAAGACGTGTTTCAGTTCGCTGAAGACGTGTTTCAGTTCGCTGAAGGCGTGTTTCAGTTCGTTGAAGACATGTTTCAGTTCACTGAAGACATGTTTCAGTTCGTTGAAGACGTGTTTCAGTTCGCTGAAGACGTGTTTCAGTTCGCTGAAGGCGTGTTTCAGTTCGCTGAAGACGTGTTTCAGTTCGCTGAAGACGTGTTTCAGTTCGTTGAAGACTTGTTTCAGTTCGTCGACGACATGTTTCAGTTCACTGAAGACGTGTTTCAGTTCGCTGAAGACATGTTCGCTGAAGACGTGTTTCAGTTCGTTGAAGACATGTTTGAGTTCGCTGAAGACGTGTTTCAGTTCGTTGAAGAGATGTTTCAGTTCGTTGAAGAGATGTTTCAGTTCGTTGAAGACGTGTTTCAGTTCGCTGAAGACGTGTTTCAGTTCGCTGAAGACGTGTTTCAGTTCGCTGAAGACGTGTTTCAGTTCGCTGAAGGCGTGTTTCAGTTCGTTGAAGACATGTTTCAGTTCACTGAAGACATGTTTCAGTTCGTTGAAGACGTGTTTCAGTTCGCTGAAGACGTGTTTCAGTTCGCTGAAGGCGTGTTTCAGTTCGCTGAAGACGTGTTTCAGTTCGCTGAAGACGTGTTTCAGTTCGTTGAAGACTTGTTTCAGTTCGTCGACGACATGTTTCAGTTCACTGAAGACGTGTTTCAGTTCGCTGAAGACATGTTCGCTGAAGACGTGTTTCAGTTCGTTGAAGACATGTTTGAGTTCGCTGAAGACGTGTTTCAGTTCGTTGAAGAGATGTTTCAGTTCGTTGAAGAGATGTTTCAGTTCGTTGAAGACGTGTTTCAGTTCGCTGAAGACGTGTTCGCTGAAGACGTGTTTCAGTTCGCTGAAGACGTGTTTCAGTTCGTTGAAGACGTGTTTCAGTTCGCTGAAGACGTGTTTCAGTTCGCTGAAGGCGTGTTTCAGTTCGTTGAAGACGTGTTTCAGTTCGCTGAAGACGTGTTTCAGTTCGTTGAAGACGTGTTTCAGTTCGCTGAAGGCGTGTTTCAGTTCGCTGAAGGCGTGTTTCAGTTCGCTGAAGACGTGTTCGCTGAAGACGTGTTTCAGTTCGCTGAAGACGTGTTTCAGTTCGTTGAAGACGTGTTTCAGTTCGCTGAAGACGTGTTTCAGTTCGCTGAAGACGTGTTTCAGTTCACTGAAGACGTGTTTCAGTTCGCTGAAGGCGTTTCAGTTCGTTGAAGACATGTTTCAGTTCACTGAAGACATGTTTCAGTTCGTTGAAGACGTGTTTCAGTTCGCTGAAGACGTGTTTCAGTTCGCTGAAGGCGTGTTTCAGTTCGTTGAAGACGTGTTTCAGTTCGCTGAAGACGTGTTCGCTGAAGACGTGTTTCAGTTCGCTGAAGACGTGTTTCAGTTCGCTGAAGACGTGTTTCAGTTCGCTGAAGGCGTGTTTCAGTTCGTTGAAGACGTGTTTCAGTTCGCTGAAGACGTGTTTCAGTTCGTTGAAGACGTGTTTCAGTTCGCTGAAGGCGTGTTTCAGTTCGCTGAAGGCGTGTTTCAGTTCGCTGAAGACATGTTCGCTGAAGACGTGTTTCAGTTCGCTGAAGACGTGTTTCAGTTCGTTGACGTGTTTCAGTTCGCTGAAGACGTGTTTCAGTTCGCTGAAGACGTGTTTCAGTTCGCTGAAGGCGTGTTTCAGTTCGTTGAAGACATGTTTCAGTTCACTGAAGACGTGTTTCAGTTCGTTGAAGACGTGTTTCAGTTCGCTGAAGACGTGTTTCAGTTCGTTGAAGACGTGTTTCAGTTCGCTGAAGACGTGTTTCAGTTCGCTGAAGGCGTGTTTCAGTTCGTTGAAGACGTGTTTCAGTTCGCTGAAGACGTGTTTCAGTTCGTTGAAGACGTGTTTCAGTTCGCTGAAGGCGTGTTTCAGTTCGCTGAAGGCGTGTTTCAGTTCGCTGAAGACGTGTTCGCTGAAGACGTGTTTCAGTTCGCTGAAGACGTGTTTCAGTTCGTTGACGTGTTTCAGTTCGCTGAAGACGTGTTTCAGTTCGCTGAAGACATGTTTCAGTTCGCTGAAGACGTGTTTCAGTTCGCTGAAGACGTGTTTCAGTTCGTTGAAGACTTGTTTCAGTTCGTCGACGACATGTTTCAGTTCACTGAAGACGTGTTTCAGTTCGCTGAAGACATGTTCGCTGAAGACGTGTTTCAGTTCGTTGAAGACATGTTTGAGTTCGCTGAAGACGTGTTTCAGTTCGTTGAAGAGATGTTTCAGTTCGTTGAAGAGATGTTTCAGTTCGTTGAAGACGTGTTTCAGTTCGCTGAAGACGTGTTCGCTGAAGACGTGTTTCAGTTCGCTGAAGACGTGTTTCAGTTCGTTGAAGACGTGTTTCAGTTCGCTGAAGGCGTGTTTCAGTTCGTTGAAGACGTGTTTCAGTTCGCTGAAGACGTGTTTCAGTTCGCTGAAGACATGTTTCAGTTTGTTGAAGATGTGTTTCAGTTCGATGAAGACGTGTTTCAGTTCGATGAAGACGTGTTTCAGTGCTGCAGGTTTGGCTACCAACGATTCAGCACTTACAATAAACAATAAACACACGTTTACTGACAAAAGTGTAATTATTAGTGTTTTAAACAGAAATACAAATGTATGACAATTAATTTTGAAAAAATTACATTTCTGACAATTCTATATAGATTTCCAATGATTGATTGATTTAGTGCTTCAGTTTATTGTCTTTATGTTCAGTCATATATTGACTGATTGATTGATTTAGGGCTTCAGTCTTAGACTTCTTTTCCTGGATGTACTTTCCTGTTGTTGTTGTTTGATGAGGTTTACTGACAAAAATATTTTCTCGTATTTCATTGTTGAAGTATTGATTGATGCTGACCTGGCCTCAGACAGGAAGCGGATCTTCAGCTCCGGAGGTAAATCTTCTTTACATGTTTTGACGGCGACTGGCGTTCTGTCACGCTGCAGTGTCCCTTTAAACACTTCACCGAAGTTACCCTGGCAACCAGACGACAGCAGGGCATGATGGGACATGGAGGCAGAGAGAGAAACGGTAAAAACACTTTCAAATGCCAAAAACCTTGAAAAACTGTGTAATGAGGTGGAGTGATCGATGACAGGAGGAAACAGGAAGTAGGAAGTGAGGTCACCTTTCCCAGGAGCTCACCGAGCACCACGTCCTCGTGGTTCAGGATCCACTTCTTATCCTGCAGAGACGAAAAGAAAACTCAGCAGGACATCACTCAGCCGTCTATCTACACATCAAGTGTACAACCTGACATATTTATGTGTCTATGTAATCTACACATTTACACACATACATGCAGGTAATCTAGTAGATGTGTAAGTTCCTCATTGGTCAGAACTACTGATAGGTCAGGTGGTTTAATCCATACTGAAGACACTGATACCTTGATTATTTTATGGAGTGTTATTGGTACTGATCAATAAACTCCTCATGATACCCGTCCTCAATAATGTGTATACACCAAGTCATGTGTGGGTGTATAGATATATATATTGGTGGTTGCCTTGACGACAGGGTTGAGCAGCACGACTCCAGACTTCTTGGTGATGACCTGTTTGGTGGAGAAATGATGCTCGATGAGCTGAGGGATGGTGGAGAACCCGGTCCCTTCAAAACGGTACTGACTCTGCCAGAGAGAGAGAGAGAGAGAGAGAGCGAGAGAGAGAGAGAACCATTACAGCATCAGGGAGTTTCAACATGGCAGTGATGCACTAAAGGAAACAGCTGAAGAGCCCGACATGCAACTAAGAGAACATTTATCATTTACAAACTCCAGTCAGAATCTGGTTTCAGATCTCTGATAGTGTCATCCAGCCCACTGCGCTGTACGGTAGTGAAGTCTGGGTCCACTCAGTCATCAGAACTAAACCTGCTGGGACAAACATCCGACAGAGTCTTTACATGCAGAAGTCTGCAGACACATTTTACACAGAAACACACCAACAAATGCATGTAGAGCAGAATGAGGCAGAGACCCGCTGATAATTAACATTCAACAGAGAACGCTCCACTTGTTAACCAGCTGAAGTCCAGCCAGAGACGCCTCCACTCCAAAGCCCTCCAGACTCTGAGCTGAGCCCAGAGAAGAGTCCCCTCTGTCAGCTGGTCCTGAGGCTGACTGCCCCTCTCAGACAGTCTGACAGCCTCACAACAACACTGCTCTCCAAACACCAATCAGGTGTGAGGATTACGTGCGCAGCGCGACGTGACACATCACCTACGTCAACCTGCAGCAGAGCGAGGGAGAAGCTTAAAATGACGGCGTCATGGAAGTTTTTTAAGGTGTCGAAAACGGATAGCATTTTTTTAACACCATAAACTGAATTGTCCATTTGAAGAACCGTCATCCGGGACGTTACCACGTTAGGACACGGAAACAACAGGTAACCGGCGGGAGGAAAACTCACCAGCTGCCTCTTCTACAGTCCTGGGATAAAGCCAAAAATTAGATAAAGTATTTTTCTTATTTTGAATAAGGAATGAATATTTCAGAATTTTAAGCTTTGCATTTTATGTCTGCATTTACCGGTGAGCCAACACGATAAGAGTCTGCATAATAATGTGTTAATTCAACTACAGAAGAGACTTGAGGATCCCTCCAAGAAAGAGTATACATTTATATATATTTACATATACATATATATATGTCGGTATCGATATCGGTTATCGGCCAAATGAGTAGTAAAATATCGGCATAAAATCCAATATCGTGCATCCCTAATAACCAAGGCTGGCCACTCTCACGGATCCATTTTTATGTCAGCCATTTTGTCCCTCTGTCTCTCTTTGACACACAGTGTGCAGCATATGAACCTCGGTGATGTAGCTTCACATACTCACTGCACACAAATTGTCTTGAAACATTTGAGTTTGTTGTTTTAAAGACTGTTAACTCAGTGATTAATGACACAGACATCACAGTTACTGTGTGTATATACGTACATCGGCGTACTGGATGATGAAGTGTCGTCTCTGCTCGTCAGAAAACACAGACAGAACGTACTCGCCCGGTTTGCCGTGACTCTCCCTCACCAGGAAGTCTCCCTGTTGCCGTAGTAACTCCTGAGCCTCTGTGCGAGGGATGGCACCGTGATACCACTCCTGCTCCGCCAGGGGGCGCTCTGACGTGGGGATGACGTCAAAGAACTGCTGCAGATATGAACACAGGAACACACAGTCAGGCTGGCTTCAAATGAACTTTATTAGCAACAAACATGAGGACATGCGACAGTGAGGGAGGAGAGTGAAGAGACAGACTACGACTGAGTCAATCCTCAGACAGACAGACAGACAGACAGGTGAGAGGTGAGACAGACAGACAGACAGGTGAGTCTCACCGAGGTGGAGGAGCCCAGCATGGCCTTAGGAGATCGAATCATTCCGGCCAGAGAGTGACGCAGAGTGTCGAACCGAGAGCTCCTCTCCTTCGTTTTATCCTGAAGACACACACACACACACAATCCAGCTGTCTTTAAGGTTGAAAATTTGGATTTTTGAAAACGTGCTTTTATTTTGAAGAGCAGCTTGGTGCTATAGCTCCTGTACAGAGCTCAGATCAGATGAATCAATGATCACCGATCAATAAAGGGTTATTTACGGTGGATCCGACGGAGCGAGCGTCGTCCTCATACGGAAGCGCAGGGGGAGGCGGCGGTGGGGGAGGGGAGGCGGCATCGGCCATCTTGGCATCCAACAGGGCTTTCTGAGAGGCGAGGCGGGCCTCTGAGCCGCGCAGTGATTGGACAGCATGATGAAGCTCGAGGAGAGACAGTTTCTGACTGAGCAGCAGGACACAGCTGAGGGCGAGAGACATAGACCATAAGAGAGAGAGAGAGAGAGAGATCCACATACTCCTCAGCTCTTGGGTCTAGTGTAGCAGACTATGCAGTCACTGACATGGACCCCTCCACTATCAGTGCAGACAGCAATCCCCCCTCTCAGACCACAACCAAACACGTGTCCTTTAAACTCTCAGATCAGATGAGACACAACAAGGGAACCCAGCAAGCTGTTTCAATAAATCCTCCTGACAGACAGTGGAGACAAACTCATCCTGGCCTCCAGCTCACCTGATCTGATGAATGACATATCAATCAGTCAGCAGAACATCTCTACTGTCAGAGATAGGAAGCAGAGACAGACAGACAGACAGACTCACTCGCTCTTCCTCTCGGCGCTCTGCTGACTCGTCTGGATTTTGGTATCGAGGTCGTCGGCCAGCGCCTCCTTCGTCCTCAGATTCTGCTGAGTCAGCACCAGCTCCTCCGTCGCCGACGACAACCTGGAAAACAAACAAACAGATCAACAAAGTGTCACAGATAGCTGGAAAACATGCAACATTTTACTTTGACAGGCTACAGGAAACTGTGTGTGACGCTCTTATTTTGTAGCAGCTCACGTGGCCTGCAGGCTGTCGGCCGTCAGAGTGTTCCAGAGGATCTCATTGGCCGGCAGGTTGTCCGTCTCCTCCAACAGGCACGCATCAAACTCCACGCTCGCCTCAGGAGTCTCCGGAGACCTGTTACCATGGTAACCAGAAGAGACACACAAAGACAGTTACCACAGTAACCAGAGTGTGAGGGATGTGTGACGAGTGATGACTGTCTGACCTGTAGGCGTCGATGAAGTGTTGGTACTCAGCCAGCGGGTCGATCTGCTGCACAGCTGCTGAGATCTCCTGATGGACCTTCACGATCTCCTCCGTCAGCAGACTGCTGATCTCACAGTACTCCTCCAGGATACTTTTACTGCAGTAATACACAGGTACACACAGGGATATCACCAGTACATCAATATCATCAGGTAGCCCGTGGGTGTGTCAGGTAGCATGTGGGTGTATCAGTAGCCCGTGGGTGTGTCAGTTAGCATGTGGGTGTGTGTCAGGTAGCATGTGGGTGTGTCAGGTAGCCCGTGGGTGTGTCAGGTAGCATGTGGGTGTGTGTCAGGTAACCGTGGGTGTGTCAGGTAGCATGTGGGTGTGTGTCAGGTAACCGTGGGTGTGTCAGGTAGCATGTGGGTGTGTGTCAGGTAACCGTGGGTGTGTCAGGTAGCATGTGGGTGTGTCAGGTAGCATGTGGGTGTGTGTCAGGTAGCCCGTGGGTGTGTGTCAGGTAGCCCGTGGGTGTGTCAGGTAGCCCGTGGGTGTGTCAGGTAGCATGTGGGTGTGTCAGGTAGCCCGTGGGTGTGTCAGGTAACCGTGGGTGTGTCAGGTAACATGTGGGTGTGTCAGGTAACCGTGGGTGTGTCAGGTAGCATGTGTGTGTGTGTCAGGTAGCATGTGGGTGTGTGTCAGGTAGCATGTGGGTGTTTGTCAGGTAGCATGTGGGTGTGTCAGTTAGCATGTGGGTGTGTGTCAGGTAGCATGTGGGTGTGTCAGGTAGCATGTGTGTGTGTGTCAGGTTGCATGTGGGTGTGTCAGGTAACATGAATACTGCTTTTAGTTGGTTTTATTCTTACCTTTTAGATAGATCCTTCTCGGTCACCACAGGTAATTATTCTTCAACTACAACACCCATTACCTGTGGTGTACCGCAAGGTTCTATCTTAGGTCCGATTTTATTTTCTATTTATATGCTCCCACTTGGCCAGATCATTGAAAACCATAATGTTTCATTCCACTGCTATGCTGATGACACACAAATATACTTCCCGCTGAGGCCCAGTGACCCTGGAAGCCTAGCTGCTGTCTTAGACTGTCTTACAGATATCAAACATTGGATGGCTCTAAATTTCTTACAACTAAATAGCTCAAAAACTGAAATCATACTGTTCGGCCCCCCAAACCATACCAGCCCTCTTCAGCAAGCCCTTGGTCCACTGTCCGCCAACATAAAACCCACTGCACGAAATCTTGGTGTCCAATTTGATTCAGAGCTCACTTTCATCCCGCATGTACGCAAACTGGTCCAGTCTTGTTTTCACCAATTAAGATCAATTTCCAAAATCAAACATATGCTCTCACGCCCGGATCTGGAAAAAATCATTCATGCCTTCATCTTTTCCAGATTAGATTACTGTAATTCCCTTCTCTCCGGTATCAACCATAAATCACTCTCTCGCCTCCAATTAGTACAAAACTCAGCAGCTAGGCTTCTAACCGGTTTTAACAGACGACACCACATTACCCCAGTCCTAGCTTCCCTTCATTGGCTCCCTGTCCGTTTTAGAATTGATTTTAAGATTTTACTGATCACTTTTAAAGCACTTGTGGGGCTGGCCCCGAGTTACATAACAGACATTTTAACTCCTTATGAGCCAGCACGCAGCCTTAGATCCTCAGGCGGGGCCCTTCTAACCATCCCAAAGTCGAGGTTAAAAACCAAAGGTGATCGTGCCTTCGCCATCAGGGCCCCTCGGCTTTGGAACGCCCTTCCTGAGGAGATAAGGCTTGCAGGATCAGTAACCTCTTTTAAATCTCTTCTTAAAACCCATTTTTATAGACTTGCTTTTATGTGAAGTCTTCCTTTTACTTTGCTCCTACTGTCTGAGTTGACTATATTGTTGTTCTTGTTTTATTGATTTAACCCATTTCTTTTATTCTTTTTCTTATTCTTACTTATGTTCTTCTACTACTACTCTCAAATCTGTTCTGTTGTCCTCTACAATTTTGCATTGTCTTTGTCAAAGCACTTTGTAAAACTCTGTTTTTAAAAAGCGCTATATAAATAAAGTTTATTATTATTATGTGGGTGTGTCAGGTAACATGTGGGTGTGTCAGGTAGCCCGTGGGTGTGTCAGGTAGCATGTGGGTGTGTGTCAGGTAGCATGTGTGTGTGTCAGGTAGCATGTGGGTGTGTCAGGTAACCGTGGGTGTGTCAGGTAGCATGTGGGTGTGTGTCAGGTAGCATGTGTGTGTGTCAGGTAGCATGTGGGTGTGTCAGGTAACCGTGGGTGTGTCAGGTAGCATGTGGGTGTGTGTCAGGTAGCATGTGTGTGTGTCAGGTAGCATGTGGGTGTGTGTCAGGTAGCATGTGGGTGTGTGTCAGGTAGCATGTGGGTGTGTCAGGTAACATGTGGGTGTGTCAGGTAACATGTGGGTGTGTCAGGTAGCATGTGGGTGTGTCAGGTAACATGTGGGTGTGTCAGGTAGCATGTGGGTGTGTCAGGTAACATGTGGGTGTGTCAGGTAGGGATTCAGAGTGTGTGGTCATGTGACTCACAGGGCGAGTGTCATATCTTCCTGCATCCTCTGCAGAGCGTCGAGCAGTGCGGGTGCAGCACGGCGGCGATGTTCGTCCTGCTGCGTTCGAGCGCCGCACACCGCCAACACATACTGGTTGTGAAGGTTGTGGAGCTTTGTCGTCGCTTTGTCATAACGCTCGCGGGCACGCTCTGCCTCCCGGCCTGTGATTGGACGGGAAGAGGGGGAGGAATCAGGGACATTTGCAAAATAACATAAAGCTTAAGCTTTGAGACATTACTAAAACATTCACGGACAGAAATTCTGACCTCGATAAACTGAAAGTATGTAAACAGACTGAAGAGTAAAGAAGAGAAACCTTTAGCCAGAGCCTCTCTGTATTTCTCTTTGGCGTTGTTGGCGTCGCGGCCCAGCTGACGATACGTGGCCTTCAGTTTGTCCAGGTCACTCCTGGTTACCTGGCAACAACAGCAGCAGCAGGTTAGTGAAACAACTGAACAGAGGGTTAGGTCCACACACTTCAGCTGATTGTAACTGTTGTCATGTCTGGACTGACTTCAGCTTCTTCTACCTCAAACAGCTGATTCCATCTTCCTCTCTGACTGTTTCAGTCTCTTCTTTTGACAGTTCGTCTGTTGTTAAATATTAAGAGTGACGCTTCAGATCCCTTCAGGTCTTCAGCTGTCTGAAGTGCTGATAGACGGTTTACTTCAGCTTTACTCATCGACACTTCAACTGACCAGTCAGCTGCTCTCACTGCAAACTACAGTGTTGTGTTCAGTGTGTGCGTGTGTTGTGTGTGTATTGTGTGCGTTAGGTTCCCAGCAGACCTTGTGGTTGTGACTCTCCAGCTGCTGATGAAGACTCTGGTAGCTCTTCTTCACCTGCTGCTTGTCCCGGATCAGTGTGGCCAGACGGTGCAGAGGACCGGAGTTCAGATCGTCAGCGTGACTCCTCATGACTCGACCCAACGCCTCCGTCTGACGAATCACCTGAGACCACGACTGACACACACAAACACATCAGGTGTGACACAGAGACACCAGGTGTGACACTGAGAGACCAGGTGTGACCCCAGGAGTGCCTGAATGCTTCAGTTTCCCTGAGGGAACCTCCCAAAAGGATCAATAAAGTCGGCTGAGTCTGAGTGAGTCTTACCTTGCTCACTGTGCTGACGTAATCAGCAGCTTCCTGTTTCTCAGTTTGCTGAGTCATGCTGAGCAGCAGAGCGGCGTACTCTTTATCGCTCTTCACTCGTAGTGTCATGAAGCGCTTCACCGTCTCCAGCAGCTAGAGGGCGACAGAGACGTGTTTGTGTATTTATTGTTAAAGTGTGTAGCGCTGACAGGAAGTGATGACATCACACCTCGATGGGTTCAGTGTGCCTCTTCAAAGTTTTCACATCATTCAGTTTTGAAATATAAAATATTCTGTATCTAAGATAAATGTTTCTCCTGTCGATGCTCCACACAGTCAAATAAATAAATCAGACTGTCTTTGCGTATTAATTAAACCATTACTTCATATAAACGTTGACAATCTAATCCACAGAAAATATGTTTAGAGGCTAATATTTGTCCAAAGGGGACTGTCTCTTTTAAAAACCTGACCTGCTGAATATCAGGCGCAGCGCTGCGACCAATGAATGTGAAGTCACACTAAACAGATTTTGGGCCGGTGGCATCCTGAACCAACATAGACCCAATCACAGTGTTTGTTGACAACAGCTGACAGGAAGAAACCTGCTGCATCACACATAACTCACAAAGAGACAAATAATCATTGACCCTGTTTGAATCGTGTCATGAATAACACAGATGATGTTTGTCAATTCAAAAGATAATTTAACTCTGGAAAGTTTCAGTTTGTCATAAAACTAATGAAATATGTCGACAACATATATATGAAGCCGACAGTCGTGAAGCGACGTCCTGTTGATCAGCAGCTGTCAGTACGATCACTTATTGTGATTTTCCTTTTTAACACTTTTTCTTTGGTATGTGGAGAGTTAGCATTAAAGCTAATGGATCGGTCTGCTGCAGCGCTGACATCACTGATTAATGGAAGACCTGATTGGCTGCGAGGTCTCGATCTGCTTACATGCATGACTAACGACAGCTACACTCCATTATATGAACACGTCCCTCTGAGTCTGAGTGTCAGTTTGATGAAACACAGATGAATATTAAAATGTGACACTTTAACAAGTCGCACCTTTAACTCCCAGTCCTGCAGCTTCAGTAATCCCTCGTGGGAATTCCTCAGATCCCGACCAAACCCCATCCTGGATCTCTCTCTCTCTCTCTCTCACACACACACACTCTCTCTCTCTCTCTCTCACACACACACACACACACACACACACACTCTCTCTCTCTCTCTCACACACACACACACACACACTCTCTCTCTCTCTCTCTCACTTTAATGGCAGGGGTGAGCGAGAAATGACTGCATGGTCCTCTGAGGAGAGAGAACAAAGACGTGTGTATCATCATCAGCTTCATAATTATTAAACATCATATGAATAGTAGACATATACACTGAGATGTGATCAGGTACATGTAGCTGTCGTACTGCAGTAACAGGCTTGGTCACTTGTAATGGAGTATTTAAACTTTTCAAACACAGTCCAGCAGATCTGTCTCAAGAACACCTTTTAGATTTAATGTGTAATAAATACTGTCACACAATTATTAAAGTGATCACAATCTGCAGCCTTCATCAAAACCACTGCTTTAATCATTCTTAATAATACTCAAACATTAAGTTTTCATTTGATTTACTTAGAAACTTTAAAATATTTTCAAAAACATAAAATCCACCAAACACCAGACAGTGTTCAGCACATCTGTGAGCCTTCACATTCAGTCCAGAGTGAAACATTCAGTACATTAATCAGTTTAATGATCCGGAGCTTCACTTCTCATCTCAAACATCCAGTCAGAAGATTTCTCACAGTTCACATCTCCTGTTTCTTCAGTGACAGTGTGAACAGTCAGACTGTCAACACACCTGCCTCCTAACCTCCTGCAAACCTTCAGACACATTTCTAACCTCCTCCAAACCTTCAGACACATTTCTAACCTCCTGCAAACCTTCAGACACATTTCTAACCTCCTCCAAACCTTCACAGACACATTTCTAACCTCCTGCAAACCTTCACAGACACATTTCTAACCTCCTCCAAACCTTCACAGACACATTTCTAACCTCCTGCAAACCTTCACAGACACATTTCTAACCTCCTCCAAACCTTCAGACACATTTCTAACCTCCTGCAAACCTTCAGACACATTTCTAACCTCCTCCAAACCTTCACAGACACATTTCTAACCTCCTGCAAACCTTCACAGACACATTTCTAACCTCCTCCAAACCTTCACAAACACATTTCTAACCTCCTCCAAACCTTCAGACACATTTCTAACCTCCTGCAAACCTTCACAAACACATTTCTAACCTTCTGCAAACCTTCAGAGACATTTCTAACCTCCTGCAAACCTTCACAAACACATTTCTAACCTCCTCCAAACCTTCACAAACACATTTCTAACCTCCTGCAAACCTTCACAGACACATTTCTAACCTCCTGCAAACCTTCACAAACACATTTCTAACCTCCTGCAAACCTTCACAAACACATTTCTAACTTCCTGCAAACCTTCACAAACACATTTCTAACTTATTTACAACATTTAAATGAAAGCGAACAGCTTTAATCTGCTTTTTACAAACTGATTTCAAACTCAACCGTTGAAATTCCTTCAGAACTGCTGTACAGCTGGAGCTAGGCTAACGCTAGCCGTTCCTCCTCATCAAAACAAGTGGGAGAGTGAAGCTAGCAGGCTAACAGGATAAGGAGCTCTGAAGTTTCCACTGAACTGAAGGGAAACTGGAGCTGGCAGCTGACGGCGGCTGGTAAACCTGATTAAAACAGCTTTAAAACAAACCGCCAGCTCAACAAACGGACTACAGTCAGCACTTTGTGCTCCTGCTCCGGTTTTCGGCTCGTTTCTCCGGTAAATAAAGAAAAGATGAAGACAGCAGACGGTGGAGGAGGAGGAGTGGGAGAGTCGGGAGGAGGTTGGCTGTTTTTCCACTTCTCCATGGCCCTTTTCAGCCGCAATAACGCACCGTGAAGCGGCTGTTTTCGGCGGCAGACTCGCTGTCCGGTCACCGCGGTCCCCTGCCGTCCTCCGCCGGGCTCATGTCCTCCTCTACTCCGTGTTTTCCTCCTCTGTTTTCCCGGCTACTCCTCCTGTCGTCCGGCAATAGAGCTAAGCGGCTAACGGCTAACAGGGAGGGGCTTCCGCGGGAAACGGAAAAGGGGGAAATTGGGGGGGGGCTGTATTAAAAACAACATATTTATTAATAATAATATAAACAACAACAAACATGTAATAATAATAATAATAATAACATCAAACATATTTAATAATATAAACATCAAATATATTTAATAATAATAATATAAACAACAACACACGTAGTAATAATAATAATAACATCAAACATATTTAATAATATAAACAACAACCATTTAATAATAATAATAATAATATAAACAACATCAAACATATAATAATGATAATAATAATAATATAAACAACATCAAACATATTTAATAATATAAACAACATCAAACATATTTAATAATAATAATATAAACAACAACACATATAATAATAATAATAATAACATCAAACATATTTAATAATATAAACAACAAACATTTAATAATAATAATATAAACAACATCAAACATATTTAATAATAATACAAAACAATAACAAACATTTAATAGTAATAGTAATAATAATACAAAGAACAACAAACATTTAATGATAATACAAACAACAACAAACATATTTAACGATAATACAAACAACAACAAACATATTTAATGATAACACAAACAACAACAAACATATTTAATAATGATATAAAGTTTAATATTGTGGTCAAACATTTATTAATAGTTAATAGTGGTTCAGCTGAATGAGTTCACTTACTGAGATATTAAAACAACTTACGACATATTTAAAGAACATGTTCAACTGTTAAATATTGACTGATTATTATTTAGTTAGCACCTGATCAATATGCAAACACCGGATCAATACTTTAGTTGTTTTTGTTCTTGAATTGAGATCACCTGAGACACTTTGTTTGAGCCTTCATCATCGTTTTTAACACTGTAAACATTATTATGACGCAGGTGTGAGATTGAAGCAGCTGGAAAAACGCCTGTAGAGGTTTACAGGCGTTTTTCCAGCTGCTTCAATCTCACACCTGCGTCATAATAATGCAGGTGTGAGAGCAGGGTGTGGGCGGGGCTTGGTGCCACAAGAATGATACAAGTTTCTGTCCAACCGGTTACAGACAGACGGACTTCACCTGTCCTGGTGTCTCACCTGTCATCTTGTTTCACCTGTCCCCATGTTTTACATGTCCTCATGTCTTACCTGTCCTCATGTCTCATCTGTCCTCATGTTTCACCTGTCCTGATGTCTCGTCTGTCCTCATGTTTCACCTGTCCGGATGTCTCACCTGTCCTCACAAACGTCAATGTGTAATATATTTTAGTGTTTTCATGAAATATGTGCTTGTTGAGGAATTGATTTTAATTCATTCGCTGGTTATCGTGACCATCTCTTCTTTTCTTTTCTTTAAAAATGATGAACTTTTTTCAGATATGAAGATGAGATGACACATCATGAAGAAAGAAAATGGTCTGATGAACACACAAATATTAAAACATTGATTCTAAATAGTTTGAGGACTGTTAGTGTGTGACTGGGCTAATTAACACCAACTAAGAATTTAGCATTTAACATTTAATTTGCACAATAATAGTTTTATTTTATTGCATTATTTTATTTGAGAGACAGTGCAAATTAATAACACTTCTGAAGAAATGTCAGCGTTAGCCCGAGGGGCTAAATGAGCTTAGCCAACAGTCTCATGTAGCTTCTGAAGGCCTTTATGATCTGAAAATATAAACGAGATGTTACCAGCAGCCATGTTGTCACCTGCCTGCCTACCTGTCCACTCCTGTTAGTGACAGAAAAGTTAAAAAATGTGTTTCTGGAAGTCTGGCTCCTTCTTCAACAGCAACGTGACCATCAAACTGACCATGTGCAGAGTGAGTGACATCACCGTAGCCCGTTTCTGATTGGATCAATTCCAGGTGTTACAGCTGTACCTGGTCTCCCTGTTCCTGAGGTAAAACACTGAAACACTGTTCATATGTTAGTGTAAGACAGAGAGAGAGAGGTGAAGTGACATACTGAAACAACGAGGCATTCAGGTTTGAGACAGAGAGGTGGAGCTCCATAGGGAATGAACAGGGAGGGAGAGGGAGAGAGGGAGTGTCGGCAGGTAGAACAGGTTTGGGCGAGGCGGTCGAGCGAGCTTCACACACGGTGAAAAGGAGAGAGAGAGTCAGATTGCTGAGTTTCCTTCAGTTTGAGACTTTCTTTAAACAGCAGCACAGAAGAAGAGGAAGAGACGGGATAAAAACAGCAGAAGAAGAAGTTTGTGATTTTTGTACAAAGACACTAAATCCAAGAAGAAGAAGAAGAAGAAGAAGAAGAAGGTGTGCAGCTCTGAACAGGTGAGTCAGGTGACTCCATGTTGTGTTTTACACTCGAATGTTTGCTGCTGAGTCTCATCAGGCTGAACATGAAACCTTCACTGACTCCTCGTCCATGGGACTCAGTTTAACTCTGCTGATCTCTAACTGTAACTGTAGTTGTAACTGTAACTGAAGCTGTAACTGTAGCTGTAACTGTCACTGTAACTGTAACTGTTACTGTAGCTGTAACTGTAGTTGTAACTGTAACTGTAGCTGTAACTGTAGCTGTAACTGTATCTGTAGCTGTAACTGTAGCTGTAGTTGTAACTGTAACTGTAACTGTTACTGTAGCTGTAACTGTTACTGTAGCTGTAACTGTAGCTGTAACTGTAACTGTAGCTGTAGTTGTAACTGTAGCTGTAACTGTAACTGTAGCTGTAACTGTAACTGTAGTTGTAACTGTAACTGTTACTGTAGCTGTAACTGTAGCTGTAACTGTAGCTGTAGTTGTATCTGTAACTGTTACTGTAACTGTAACTGTAGCTGTAACTGTCGCTGTAACTGTAACTGTTACTGTCGCTGTAACTGTAGTTGTAATTGTAGTTGTAACTGTTACTGTAGCTGTAACTGTAGCTGTAGCTGTAACTGTAGCTGTAACTGTTACTGTCGCTGTAACTGTAGTTGTAACTGTAACTGTAACTGTTACTGTAACTGTAACTGTAACTGTAACTGTTACTGTAGCTGTAGCTGTAACTGTAACTGTTAAAAAAATCAGAGAACAAAGACTCTGCAGAACTCCCTTAAGTAGCAGAGTAATCTATTACATTTTTGGGTACACTGCTAACAGGAGCTGCTAACAGCTCACTGGACAGTTTCAATCAGGTTTTTATTTGAATGTTGAAGAAAAACTTCTCTGGATGTTAATGTCTTTCCTTCTCTGCCTCCTTCTTTCCATCTCTGCCTCCTCCTTTCCTTCTCTGCCTCCTTCTTTCCTTCTCTGCCTCCTTCTTTCCTTCTCTACCTCCTCCTTCCTTCTGTGCCTCCTTGTTCCCTTCTGTACCTCCTCCTGTCCTTCTCTACCTCCTCCTTTCCATCTCTGCCTCCTTCTTTCCTTCTCTGCCTCCTTCTTTCCTTCTCTGCCTCCTCATTTCCTTTCTCTGCCTCCTTCTTTCCTTATCTGCCTCCTCGTTCCCTTCTCTGCCTCCTTCCTTTCTTATCTGCCTCCTCATTCCCTTCTCTGCCTCCTCAGTTCCTTCTCTGCCTCCTTCCTTCCTTATCTGCCTCCTCGTTCCCTTCTCTGCCTCCTCAGTTCCTTCTCTGCCTTCTTCCTTCCTTATCTGCCTCTTCGTTCCCTTCTCTGCCTCCTTTCTTTCTTCTCTGCTTCCTCCTTTACTTCTCTGCCTCCTTATTTTCTTCTCTACCTCCTACTTTCCTTCTCTGCCTCCTCCTTTCCTTCTCTGCCTTTCCTTCTCTGCTTCCTCCTTTAGTTCTCTGCCTCCTTCTTTCCTTATCTGCCTCCTCGTTCCCTTCTCTACCTCCTCCTTCCCTTCTGTGCCTCCTTATTCCCTTCTCTACCTCCTCCTTTCCATCTCTGCCTCCTCCTTTCCTTCTCTGCCACCTACTTTCCTTCTCTGCCTCCTCAGTTCCTTCTCTATCTCCTCCTTTCCTTCTCTGTCTCCTCCTTTCCTTCTCTGCTTCCTCCTTTCCTTCTCTACCTCCTTCTTTCCTTCTGTGCCTCCTTGTTCCCTTCTGTACCTCCTCCTTTCCTTCTCTGCTTCCTTTACTTCTCTGCCTCCTTATTTTCTTCTCTACCTCCTCCTTTCCTTCTCTGTCTCCTTGTTCCCTTCTCTGCCTCCTTGTTCCCTTCTGTGCCTCCTCCTTTACTTCTCTGCCTCCTTATTTCATTTTCTGCCTCCTCCTTTCCTTCTCTACCTCCTCCTTCCCTTCTGTGCCTCCTTCCTTCCTACTCTGTCTCCTCCTTTCCTTCTCTGCCTTTCCTTCTCTGCTTCCTCCTTTAGTTCTCTGCCTCCTTCTTTCCTTATCTGCCTCCTCGTTCCCTTCTCTACCTCCTCCTTCCCTTCTGTGCCTCCTTATTCCCTTCTCTACCTCCTCCTTCCCTTCTGTGCCTCCTTATTCCCTTCTCTGCCTCCTACCTTCCTTCTCTGCCTCCTCCTTTCCTTCTCTGCCTCCTTCTTTCCTTCTCTGCCTCCTTTCCATCTCTGCCTCCTCCTTTCCTTCTCTGCCTCCTTCTTTCCTTCTCTGCCTCCTCATTTCCTTTCTCTGCCTCCTTCTTTCCTTATCTGCCTCCTCGTTCCCTTCTCTGCCTCCTTCCTTTCTTATCTGCCTCCTCATTCCCTTCTCTGCCTCCTCAGTTCCTTCTCTGCCTCCTCCCTTCCTTATCTGCCTCCTCGTTCCCTTCTCTGCCTCCTCAGTTCCTTCTCTGCCTTCTTCCTTCCTTATCTGCCTCTTCGTTCCCTTCTCTGCCTCCTTTCTTTCTTCTCTGCTTCCTCCTTTACTTCTCTGCCTCCTTATTTTCTTCTCTACCTCCTACTTTCCTTCTCTGCCTCCTCCTTTCCTTCTCTGCCTCCTTCTTTCCTTCTCTGCCTCCTCATTTCCTTTCTCTGCCTCCTCCTTTCCTTATCTGCCTCCTCGTTCCCTCCTAGGTTAATTTCTCTCTCTTTCTCCACCACAGAGCTCTCTCGCCCTTACTGCCACGTGTCTTTTAATTGGCCGGCTGCCTGACTGGTTGGTTGATTGATTGATTGATCATATTTAGCCCCGCCCCCTGTGACGCCTCATCATGTCAAAGATTGATGTCACCCTGGAGAACCCCTACAGTGAGGTGAGCATCCCACGGGCTAAGCTCCGCCCCTCCAATGACGTCGACACAGTGATAGCCAATCCGATGGCTCTGAGCAGTGACGGCGGGAACCCTTACGGCGTGTCGAGCTCCGCCCCCCCACCACCATACGTGGTGAAGGAAGCAGGAGGGGGGGGCGAGGAGGAGGAGGGGAGGAGCCGTGTCTGCTGCTACCGCTGCAGGAGGAGGAAGTGATGTCACAGAGGCAGGAGGACTGTGATTGGCTCAGATTTAGTTATTTCCTGTTCTTTTTGAGTCAATGTTTCCTTGCTTCAACTGAGGAAACAAGGAAGCAACCGAGGAAGTGAAGAGAAAGAAAAAATGAAGAGAAGAAAAACAGACACAAAGAAAAAAAACTCAAACTAGGGAAGGAAGGAAGGAGAGAAGGAAGGAAGGGGGGAGGGAGGGAGGGAAAGAAAGAAGGACAGAAGGAAGGAGGGAGGGAAGGAAAGGTGATGACCTCGAGTAAGTTGTTTCTTATGAATCCTTCTGCTTCTCTTAACATGACCCACCTCCTCTGCCTCTGATTGGCTCAGCCAGTCAGAGGCAGAGGAGGCCGACTGGGTGGTTTCCTCAGGGGCGGCCATTTTGTGTCTCTAACGAGCTCAAAATAAAAAAAACCTTTAAAACAACCTTTAAAACAACCTTTAAAACTCAACGTCCACTTACTTTACTGGTGCAGCTGAAGACCATGAGACGCAGCTGAGAGCTTCATGAGAACACGGCAGCAGTTGTTGTTGTTGTTGTTGTTGTTGTTGTTGTTTTCTGTTGACCCACGGACAAACACATTATTATTTTATTATCATTGTTGACATTTATGAGCAGATTTGACACAAAAATCATCATGACATCACACTTTATTCTGCTGGTTTTATTTCCTGTCATGATTCTGGGTAAATATTGATGAATTATTGGTTGATTATTGGAGACATTAACGAGTATTAACGAAAAAAATGTGTTTGTTTATGACACATGAAATATGAACAACATGAAGTGTGTCTATGTTAACTTTAGTTTCCTCTCTGATTGATTATTAACATGCTTGATTATCAATATGAACACATTCTGCTGACGAACAACTTGTGATGGGACATGTTTTTATTTTTGCCGTATTTCATATTGTATTCATGTATTATTCTGGTTTCAGGAGTGTTGCAACGTCTCCATAAAGTATTTTTATTTTTCATAACATTGATTTTAAACATTTTAATATGAAGGAGTTTTTTTAATTCAAGAAAATCAGAAATTCTTAATAGAACGACTCGAAATAAGAAAGAACATCAAATGATAAAATATTAACATCAAACTGTTAATATTCTTGTTTAGCTGTAAACGAGTTTGATGAATTGTTTTGTTCGTTCAGAGCAGCTGATGAAGTAAAGATGATAAATATTAATAAAGGAAAAGTGTTTGACATCATAAATGAGTTTTACTGTGTCAGCTATACAGAACCCTTTTATTATTGTTGTTGTTGTTGTTGTTGTTGTTGAGTACATTTTTTTTGCCCTCAGTTTCGTCTGTGTGGTGCCTGACAGGTAGAACTCAGAGAAAGGCTGATCTGTTGAACTCTCAGGTGTCTGCAGGTGCTGTATACACTGTTCGTTCATCAGGTTAGATGGTGGTGCAGTCAAAGACTGCTGGGACATTGGAAGCTTCACCATCAGCTTAGAGTGACATGTTCACTGACCTGCTGGATGAAAAGGAAAGTACAGCTTCCACTGGTCTGGTCTGAACTGGTCACCTGAGTAAAGGCTGAGCACATTTCAAAAACAGATACTGTTGTTGTCATCAGGTGAATGTAAACAAACAAACAAACATTGTTCAGGTTGTTTAAAGCAGAGACAGACAACCTTTCAATTTCTGTGTTTCCCTGAGGTATCACTGTTGGCTAACACAAATACAAACACAGCAGCCTGGCTACAGTTAGCAGCCTGGCTACAGTTAGCAGCCTCTTCTCTACCTCCTCCTTTACTTCTCTGCCTCCTTATTTCCTTTTCTGCAGTTAGCAGCCTGGCTACAGCTTGCAGCCTGGCTACAGTTAACAGCCTGGCTACAGGTAGCAGCCTGGCTATAGCTTGCAGCCTGGCTGCAGTTAGCAGCCTGGCTGCTGTCCAAAGCTAAAAAAAGAACAAGCGTTATGATCCCAGTTTGATCTATAAACCTGATGGTTGTGTTAATCAGTCGTCAGGTTTTGTAGAATGACGACGGTTTTGAAAAGTCGCAGGTCGCGGTGGTCAGAGGAGATACATACATCACTGTGACATCACTGTGACATCACTGTGACATCAGTGGGACATCACTGTGACATCACTGTGACATCAGTGTGACATCAGTGGGACATCACTGTGACATCACTGTGACATCAGTGTGACATCAGTGGGACATCAGTCTGACATCACTGTGACATCACTGTGACATCAGTGGGACATCAGTGGGACATCAGTCTGACATCACTGTGACATCACTGTGACATCAGTCTGACATCACTGTGACATCAGTGTGTTGACAGTTGAACAGTTTGACTTGATTGTTCGGGTCAAACAGGAAGTGAAACATCACCAGAGTGTCAGTTCTGATAAAAGCTGCAAACAAATGTTTGCTAAAGACTTGATGAGGTTATAGCAACACTTCCTGGCTCAATGTCATCAGTCAGATGTTATGGTGGCGCCACCTGTAGGAGGAGGACAGGTGGTGTTCAGGGGAACAGTGTGACCGTCTCAGACAGCCGAGGGAAATCTTCATCACTTTGTGTTTTATCTTCGTCTCCCTGCAGAGGAACAACGTGATGACAGCTGACCCGCCATCACACGCACGCACACGCACTGTACGTCTGTTGCTAGGCAACCTCTGTCAGTCCACACTGAGCTGTAACCTGATCGGTGGACACCAGCAGCCAATGGAAACCTGAGAATGGCTCCACTTTCTATTGGCTGATCAGGTTACAGATTATTGATCCGTTCATCATGGTGATGTCTGAATATGATTGTTATATAAATGCATTGGTAGTTATTGATCAATGTTCTGTTACTTGATCAGAACAGTCATGTTTATATTCACTCTATTTTATATTTTATTTTATTTTATGAAAACATTTTTAAATGTTTCTTTATTTTAATATCAAGTGTGATTAAATATGATGAAAAGATTCACGTTCATCATATCAATAAAAAATGACGGTCTGTCAGAGTCTGCTGTGGCCGAGCGAGGCTGAATTATTGATGGAGGCCACTCTCTCTCTCTCTTTCTCTCTCTGAAGCAGAAGACAAATGACAACAAACAGAAGAAGAAGAGAGGGAACAAGAGAGAGAGAAGGTCTGACAGAAAAGAGAAAAACAAGAAGAGGAAAGACAAGAAAAGGAGAGAATAAACAGAAAGAACAGAGGGAAGAAAACCAAAGAAGAAGAAACAGAGAAACACAGAAAATAAATGACAAAAGAAAAGAGGATGAGAGGAGGAAGAAACTAACAGTGGGAGAGAGGAAGACAGACGAAGAAGAAGAAGAAGAAACGTGTCAACAACAACAACCGAGAGGAAGAAGAAGAGGGATCAAAAGGGAGGAAGAGGAGACGGGATGTGAAGGTTCAGGAAGAGGAACATACAGGTGAGCTCGTGTTTCTGACCATTCACAGTAGTGACAGTTGATCAGCTGATTACAGATTACTCACTGGAAAAGTTACTGTTAAAAGTTACTGATTAGGTTTTGGAGCCAGAATTGACCATATTAGGTAAAGAGGGTGGAGCTGACTGAGAACCTGACAACACGTTACCGTGGTAACGTCTAAGCCCTGCCTTGTGGTCTGTTTGTTTGTAAACAGGAAATCATTTACAACATGAAACTATTTACTCATCAGCCTCCAACAGTGGCGTCGCCCCCTGCTGGACATATTATATTACACACTGATATATTATTGATCTATTCAATAATATTTCATTCATATTCATATTAACGTCACATTTTCAACTATTATTCTTTGCTGTGAAGGAGAAAATGTCAGACGACAGAAAAGAAGAAGAAGAAGAAGAAGAAGAAGAAGAGGAAGAGGAAGTGAGCTGTCAGCCCCTCCCCTCTCCCCCCTCCTCTGTTGTCGGGGAGACGATGATGTCACTGAGGAGGCAGGACCTGGCTTGCATCGTATGCTTCGGCAGCTATGACCTGGCGACGCGGTTGCCGCGGCGGCTGCACTGTGGCCACGCCTTCTGCCAGGCATGTCTGAAGAGACTGGACACGGTCATCAATGAGCAGGTGACTGATGACATCATCAACACTCACCTGAATATGTGTAAACTGTGAGAGTTGATTAAATCTCAGCTGCTCCTCCTCCCCTCCCCCTCCCCCTCCCTCAGGTGTGGATCCCGTGTCCTCAGTGTCGACAGAACACTCCTCGGCCCAGAGGAGGAGCAGCAGGTCTGGACCTGGATTTGGCCTCCTTCCTGGGAGTGAAGGCCCAGCAGACCTGCACCTCCTCCTGCTCCCTGACCTCCTGGAGCTCCAGCCGCAGGGAGGAGGCGCCGGCCGGAGACGCGTCCCGGGACGGGAAGCTGTGGCTGGGGAAGGAGGTCACCGATGACGGCTGGTCACATGGAGGACTGGCCGAGCCGCGCTTCCATCGCTATGGCAACTGTTGCCCGCTGCCGTCCTATTGGTTGTGCTGCTGGTTCTGCTGCCCGGGGCGGGGCTAGAACTGACCAATGAGTCAGCAGTTCTGCCCTCTACTGAACACAAATAAATAAAACTAAACAGAGAAGAAGAAATATAGTGTGTCTGACTTGTGATATCATAACCCGTGCTGATGTCATCAGTGATGATGATGTCATCGATGACATCAGAGATGATCGTCAAACCTAACTGTGCCTGTGTGAAGAGCAGAAGGATCACAGTGTTGTTCCATCTAAACTGTCCTAATATTTATTTTCTGAGTGTAATGAAGACCAAGCTGCTCACAGAGAGAGATTTATTTATGACATATTTTACAAAACATCAAACACAGTCATCATCCAGCTGTCGTTTTTCTGTTCATCCATTGTTATTAAAACTACGACCAATCACAGGCATCCTGTACGCTTTCCACCAATCAGTTGCTGATGTATGTGCTAAATGATGCTATCAGCTCTGACTGTACAATAAAGCTTCAACATTCAAACTGAGTGGACGGAGTGTCTGAACATTAACAAAGTAAACAGAACGTTAACAGAACATAAACAGAACGTTAACAGAACGTAAACAGAACGTTAACAGAAACAGACTTCAGTTTGTTAAATGCTGTCTGAATGTTTGTTTGTGTTGATTTTAAAGGAATATTTTAGTTTGTTGGTTCAGTTTCTGGGCGATCGACAGAGAGACAGGATAGAAAAAGAGAAAGTTTGGCATGTCGCCCTTCATGAGGCACAAGGCATTCTGGGAGTCCTTATCATAAAAACATCTTCAGGTCCGAGAAAGTTACCCACAATGCCTTTAACCCTTAAAATCTGGCTTTGATTAGTCTCCAGCAGTTCCTCATCATCAGGCCCCTCCCCCTCAGTCAGCAGCTCATCCAGTCAGGGGCAGCTGAGCCCCTCTCCCACTCTGATTCGCTGTCCCGGCTGCAGGTTGAAGCTGAAGTCTTTTGGAGCTTCGAACAGAAGGACGATGGTGGAGCCGAGGTTAAACTCCCCTAATGCTGCGCCCCTCTGTAGGGTCACACCCCCTCCGTCAACGGAGACCACGCCCCCTTCACCTGTCCCAGTCAACACTTGGTCACTGTCGACAGTGTAGCTGCGGTCATAGAAGGAGCCTTTCCTGTAGCGAGGAGCGTTCGTCTGAAGCTCCTGAGGATCATAAACAAGCAAAGGAAGTCTTTACTCTATTAATTATTTACTTGAATATTTATTTAATTACAAACGTATCTAATTACATAAATATTCAATTAGATAAAGTTATTGCTGATCAACTAAAACACAAATTAAAGATAAATAAATCTGCTACAAAACAATATATTGTGTTTATTGTTACAACAATATATATATAGAATAATGTAAAAACATTAATATATCAAAAAGATTCAAAAATGTAACTACATGCCACAATATGCAGAATGCAGTACTGCAAATATTAACAAACAAAAATATAAGTTCTGAACAACATACAACAACAGCTGATAACTTATAAAATAAATAAGAACAAAAAACAAATAAAAATCACCTCAAACATTTCATAAAGATTTACAAATAATCTACAATAATTTATCTAATAAAAAATACCCAAAAGGTTTTTAATAATTAACTGATTTATTTCCCTCAGAATCATGATTTCCTAAAATCAGGGTCAAAACCTCATTAAGGTCTCCAGGAATATTAGCATGAACTCAAAAACCTACAGGAAGATTAAAGGACCAAAACTCTGAAAGGTTAAACTAAAGTCGTCCACACCTGGTCAAAGTAAACCCTGATGGAGCCGACGTTTGTTGCTCCAACCGCCGTTAAAGAGAAGAAGCCGTGCTGCCATTGGCCGGTGAGTGCTACACGCTCGTTAAGGCAGAAGAGCTCTTTAACCAAACGAGCCACGCCCGGATTAACAGACATTAACGAGCCTAATGAGTATAGAGAGAGAGAGGGATGAAGAACAGGTGGACATCAGAAATCAGACAGCTGAACAGCTGAACAGACTCTCACCTGGGAAGTGACGTCGAAGCTCCACCCTCCAGTCTGTGGGCGAATGGAAACAGTGATAGTCACCTGGTGCCAGGTAGATCACGACGTGGAACAGGTCGTTCTCAGGAGACGACAGGAGGAGGTCCCGGAATGACAATGAGTCTACGGAGAGACACGAAGATGGAATCAGAAGTCTTAATTCAAGAGCAACATGTCTGAAATCAGGAGCAACACGGCTTAAATCAGGAGCATCACGTCTGAAATCAGGAGCATCACGTCTGAAATCAAGAGCAACACGGCTTAAATCAGGAGCATCACGTCTGAAATCAGGAGCAACACATCTGAAATCAAGAGCAACACGTCTGAAATCAAGAGCAACATGGCTTAAATCAGGAGCATCACGTCTGAAATCAGGAGCGTCACGTCTGAAATCAGGAGCAACACGTCTGAAATCAGGAGCATCATGTCTGAAATCAGGAGCAACATGTCTGATATCAAGGGCAACACGTCTGAAATCAGGAGCAATACGTCTTTAATCAAGAACGACACGTCTGAAATCAAGAGCAACACGTTTTAAATCAGGAGCATCACGTCTGAAATCAGGAGCAACACGTCTGAAATCAAGAGCATCACATCTGAAATCAGGAGCAACACGTCTGATATCAAGGGCAACCCGTCTTTAATCAAGAGCAACACGTCTGAAATCAAGAGCGACACGTTTTAAATCAGGAGCAACACGTCTGAAATCAAGAGCAACACGTCTTAAATCAGGAGCATCACGTCTGAAATCAAGAGCAACATGTCTGATATCAAGGGCAACACGTCTGAAATCAGGAGCAACACGTCTTTAATCAAGAGCGACACGTCTGAAATCAAGAGCGACACGTTTTAAATCAGGAGCAACACGTCTTAAATCAAGAGCGACACGTTCTAAATCAGGAGCAACACATTTTAAATCAGGAACAACGCGTCTTAAATCAGGAGCAATGCGTTTTAAATCAGAAGCAACATGTCTGAAATCAGGAGCAACACATCTGAATTCAGGAGCAACACATCTTTAATCAAGAGCGGCACGTTTTAAATCGGGAGCAACACGTCTGAAATCAGGAGCAACACATCTGAAATCAGGAGCAACACGTCTGAAATCAGGAGCAACACGTTTTAAATCAAGAGCAACACGTCTGAAATCAGGAGCAACACGTCTGAAATCAGGAGCAACACGTCCTAAGGGGGTGTGATCCCACCTTTGCCCTGCCTCTTCTGTGGGCCCAGGAAGTTCTCCAGACTGTAGGTGACCCCCTTCACCTGCTCCACCTCTGAGTTCTTGACCCGACCAAAGTGGAGGATCCTCCCATCAGCGGGAGAGATCTGACAGACAAAACAGACACACACACCGTCACACATCGTCAAGGAACAATATAAAAGTCCGTCTGATAACTAAACTACAGTTTGTCTGACTGAGACCACAGGAGGTAGACGATCTACGTCAGACCTCACATTATTCATTTAGTTATTGAGCCTGACGCTCGCTCGCTCCTCTGAGAAGGATGAAAGGAGGAGGAGTCTGTTACCAGACAAGAGGCGGCACAGAGCGGTCGGACTGCAGGTTTGAGACGCCGACGGAAAAATTCCCCCAGATTCCTGTAGTGATGTAAATCCTCCACGGCTGCCTCCTATTGGACGATAAAGACGGGCCAGAGCGGGAGAATATATTAACATCATATACTAACATATATATTAACACAACCACGACACTTGAAGCAGCCGTTCAGTGTAAAGTGTTGATGAGTCACAGCTGGTCCTGACCTGCATGTTGACCCCGAACGTCCAGATGTACAAGGAGTAGATGGGTTTTCGGAGCCAGGTGGGGAGCTCCACCCCATTCAGACGACCCCAGGCCCGAGAGAGGAGTCGCGTCGGAAAGGAGCGGTACAACGCCACCTACAGCACCAAACAGGAAACAACATGTTCATCATCATCATCTGAATTTATAGCAGAAGAATATAACAGTGAAAACTTAAGAAAGGAGAAGAAAGGAGAGGGAGCAGGTAGAGGAGAGAGGAGGTAAAGGAGAGGGAGCAGGTAGCGGAGGCGAGAGGAGGTGAAGAAGAGGGTGCAGGTAGAGGAGGTGAAGGAGAGGAAGCACGTAGAGGAGGAGACAGAGGAGGTGAAGAAGAGGGAGCAGGTAGAGGAGGAGACAGAGGAGGTGAAGATCACTGACATTGCACTAAACACTGTGACGACCGTAGTTTTCAGAGGGCACATGAACGCAGCACAGAGCTGATGATCCTGCAGGTCCAACTTCATGTTCTCTTATTAATAGCATGATTGTATTGATGAGTTCAGAGGTCACATATCTGATGATCTGATGTGATCAATAAGTCTGCTCCAACAGACCAATGATGTCTGTTTCACTGCCTGAGACTCCTCAACCACACCTGAGACTCCTTAACCACACCTGAGACTCCTCAACCACACCTGAGACTGAACCAGACCCAACAAGCTGCTGAAAGCTGTCAGGCTGCAGAGACACTTGATTATTACTTATCGATCATTAGCAGCAGTATTGATGACGAGGCTTCAGAGGAAGTGAAGACGTAAAACAGGGGAGAAGGAAAGGAGGACAGAGAAGGAGTAAGACAAAAGAATGAAAAAGTGAAGAAGACAAAATGAGGACATCTACACACGGTCCTTCCCCTTTGTCCAATCAGACGCACGCCGGCAGCCACTCTTACCCTATTGGCCGGCGGCCGCAGAGTGCTGACGGACAGGACGTAGCAGAGGAAGGCCAAAGGTCGGCGGCGCCAAGGTGTCGTGCGAGAAACACCGCCACTGAGCGTGCTCAGATGGCGACGTAGAGCCGAACGAGGCACCTGGAGCCTGATTGTGATAATGAGATGTAATGACATGTAATGAGGTGAGAGGGAGGACGATGAGGAGGATGAATGAAGAAAACTGAAGGAGACAGAAACAAACAGCAAAAGAAAAGAAAAATAAAAGAAACAAAAACATCACTGACAGGAAGTAGAGACAGAAGAAAAAACAAAAGAAGAAAAATACAAATAAAGTAAAGAAAAGAAAAACAATTAAATTTAAACGTGAAAGTCTGTTCTCAAGGTTCTGTAACCTGATTGGCTGTCGTTAAGAGAGTTGTGGAGGGGGCGGGGCTCGTGTGTGTGGAGGGGGGTGGGGGGGCAGGTGACAGACGCTAACACAGCACAAAGTTGCTAAAAAAGCTAAGCTACAGTGGAGCTAGTAGGAATGCTAACAGTGATGCTAACGTGTGAACAGACAGAGCAGAGCAGTTCGTGTCATAATGTCATAAACAGTCTACAGTTGAGTCCTTCAGCTCTCATGTTCCTGTGATGGATGACAGGAACAAAAACCATTCATGAAGTTTAGTTCAGTAATTAATTTACATAAAACAATCAATTAATTAATTAATTAACAAAGTGAATCAATACTGCATGTATTTATCTCTGCAGAGCCCACCAGACTGTTACTGATCCAAACCCAAACATACCGTAACCGACCCAAACCCAGACGTACCGGTACTGACCCTAACCCAGATGTACCGATACTGACCCTAACACCCAAACGTTCCGTTACTGACCCAAACCCAGATGCACTGTTACTGATCCAAACCCAAACATACCGTAACTGATCCAAATCCAGATGTACCATTACTGACCCAAACCCAGACACACTGTTACCGACCCAAACCCAGACGTACTGTTACTGACCCTAACCCAAACGTTCCATTACAGACCCAAACCCAGGCGCACTGTTACCGACCCAAACCCAGGCGCACTGTTACCGACCCAAACCCAGACGTACTGTTACTGACCCAAACCCAGATGTACCGTTACTGACCCTAACCCAAATGTTCCATTACTGACCCAAACCAAGACGTACCGTTACTGACCCTAACCCAGATGTACCGTTACTGATCCTAACCCAGATGTACCATTACTGACCCAAACCCAGATGTACCGTTACTGACCCTAACCCAAACGTTCTGTTACTGACCCAAACCAAGACGTACTGTTACTGACCCAAACCCAGATGTACCATTACTGACCCTAACCCAAACGTTCTGTTACTGACCCAAACCAAGACTTACAGTTACTGACCCTAACCCAGATGTACCATTACTGACCCTAACCCAAACGTTCTGTTACTGACCCAAACCCAGACGTACCATTACTGACCCAAACCAAGACGTACCGTAACTGACCCAAACCCAGACGTACCATAACTGACCCAAATCCAGACGTACCATAACTGATCCTATTGTTTCTGATCCAAACACAACATTCCGTTACTGACCCAAACCAAGACGTACTGTTACTGACCCAAACCAAGACGTACCGTTACTGACCCAAACCCAAATGTACCATTACTGACCCAAACCCAGACGTACCGTAACTGATTCTACTGTTTCTGATCCAAACTCAGACGTACGTTACTGACCCAAACCAAGACGTACTGTTACTGACCCAAACCCAAACGTACCATTACTGACCCAAACCCAGACGTACCGTAACTGACCCAAACCCAGACGTACCGTAACTGATTCTACTGTTTCTGATCCAAACTCAGATGTACGTTACTGACCCAAACCCAGACATACCGTTACTGATCCTACTGTTACTGACCCTAACCCAGACGTACCGTTACTGACCCAAACCCAGACATACCATTACTAACCCAAAACCAGACGTACCGTTACTGACCCAAACCCAGACGTACCGTCACTGATCCTACTGTTACTGACCCAAACCCAGACATACCATTACTGACCCAAACCCAGACATACCGTTACTGACCCAAACCCAGACGTACCATAACTGATCCTACTGTTACTGACCCAAACCCAGACGTACCGTTACTGACCCAAACCCAGACGTACCATTACTGATCCAAACCCAGACGTACCGTTACTGACCGAAACCCAGATGTACCGTTACTGACCCAAACCCAGACGTACCATAACTGATCCTACTGTTTTTGATCCAAACACAAACGTTCCGTTACTGACCCAAACCAAGACGTACCGTTACTGACCCAAACCCAGACGTACTATTACTGACCCAAACCCAGACGTACCGTAACTGACCCAAACCCAGATGTACCGTCACTGATCCTACTGTTACTAGAGGTGGGTGCAATTCATCGATGTGGCGATGCATCGCGATGCTTCACGTGACGATTCGGCATCGATTAATTAACGTCGATGCTTTGCTAGGTCCGCGCATTTAGACAGAAGGCGGCAAATTGGCGGTCTGTTTTGGTCCGCTAGTTTGACGCCTCTGAGGGTACACTGCTGCCTCCATTGCTATCTAAATCCGAGGCGTCAATGTGCCGGCAATTGCGGGACATGGGCGGAGGTGTCGATAACGTGCGGCCCGCAGCCGGGAGTTTTAAAACCAGGAAACAGCTGATCACAGCAGTCAGTTCATCACTTCATCCGCGGATGTCAAGATGAGCAACTGGAAAGCCGCTGAGATCCGGGAGATGCTACCGTCTCCTCGGTCTCTGTAGCTGACAGCTAGCGGACACAACCAAACAGCTAGTAGCTGCTGACTGTCAGCTGTTGTGTAGCGGCAAGCTACGAACGGTCACTACTTTCAAATTAAAAGCCCCCCGCTAAGAACCCAGTTCTAAAATCCAATGGGGTGCAATGTACAGCTCTTATTTTGAACACAACTTTGTTGTCACTGATCACTGCCCAACTTCGTGCTTCACGCCACGTCACGTCACATGCTTACGCCTCATTAAATCCAGGGCTTGACTGTTTTCAGTGTTTTCCACCAATAGAGGGGGCTCTCCTGCAAGTGGAGCTTTCCCTGGTCAAAGTTAAGTAGGTCAAAGTGCAAATGTTTACATAGTGATAAAATAAAATATTTTGTGTCTTTGAAAAATACAAGTCAAATGTTCAAAAAACCTTGTTATTTACTTTATGAATGTAGTTTTAGAGGAACTGAGTTAATTGATAGGCTATTTATTTACAAATATAGCCACAGATGAAGACAAAATCAATCTTGTATGGAAAAAAGCATTAAAAATTGCAATAATCGAAGAATCGTGGCCAATAATCGAATCGAAGCTCCCATAATCGAAATCGAATCGAATCGTGAGGTACCTTTGTTGGAACACCCCTAACTGTTACTGACCCAAACCCAGACGAGCAGTTACTGACCCTAACCCAGACGTACCGTTGCTGACCCTAACCCTGACGTACCGTTACTGATCCTACTGTTACTGATTGAAACGCAGATGTACCTTTACTGACCCAAACCCAGAAGTACTGTTACTGACTCAAACACAGACATACCGTTACTGACCCTGACCCAGATGTACCATTTTTGACCCAAACCCAAACCTACCGTTACAGATCCAAACCCAGACGTACCGCCACTGACCCTGACCCAGATTTACCGCTACTGATCCTACTGTTACTTATCCTAACCCAGAAGTTCTGTTACTGACTCAAACCCAGATGTACTGTTACTAGAATGTACTTTGTTCAAGTTAACACATTGTCTACCATGAGCTTCACTGAACAGCCCGTCACTGGAAACTGCAGCTCCAATGAGCTTAAAGCCCTCAAATTTGGCTTCATTAATTTTAGATCACTGTCAACCAAAGTCTTACTGATTAATGATGTGATTATTGATTATAATGGACATGATCGACATGATGTGAAACATGGCTGAAACCATTAAATGAAGCCTCCTCTCGTGACTATAACTATGCACATGTTGCTTGGGCCTTTAAACAGGGGGGAGTTGTTGCTCTAATGTATAAATCTATTTTTAGTTTAACCTCCAACCACGAAATTAAGTTTACTTCAATTGAGGCTTTGGTTTTAGAGGCATCTTCATCAAGTAGTAACAGCCTTGTCCAGGGAACAGGCCTGGGGGAGATCTCCCAGTTCTTAGAAGAATTTTGACTCGTTCAGATAAGATCCTAATTATTGGGGATTTCAATATCCACTTAAATAAGCCTTCTGACCCTCTAAGTAAGGCTTTTGTGGGACTTCTTGATATTTCTGGCTTCATTCAGCTTGTTCATGAACCTACTCATTCCAGTGGTAACACTCTGGACATGATTCTTTCCGAAGGATTATTTGTGTCCTCCCTGAATGTCACTTCCATCTCATCTGTCGTGTCGGACCACTTTCTTATTACATTTGAAGTGTCATTAGCCTGTCCCTGTACCGGTGACAAAAATGTTTTTACTTCTTGTCACATCATCCTGGCAATCATAGTGAAAATTGCCTGGGGTCCTGGCTCTGATTGTGACAGTGACAGAACATGTGGAAAAATTCACTAATGAAGTTAACTCAGTACTCGTTTCGCTCCTCGATTCTGTGGCACCGGTCTCTACAAAGACAAGACGACCAAAGAAATCTACTCCCTGGTTTACTGATGTAACCCAAGATCTCAAGCAGGCCTGCAGGAAAATGGAACGTGCATGGCGAAAATCTAAATTAGACGTTTTTTATCTTGCATGGCGCGATAGTGTACTAAATTATAAGCGTGCCCTCAATGCTACTAGAACAGCATATTTCTCCGGCCTAATAGACAATAATAAACAACCCTAGGTTTCTCTTCGACACCGCGGCTAAACGTACTTAGAAATAGAGATGTTCCGATACCATTTTTTCCCTCCCGATACCGATTCCGATACTTATGCTGTGGGTATCGGCCGATACGAGTACCAATACCGATACCAGTGTGTTATAAAAAAATTATATATATCATACTACGCCTGCATGACTGTGATATGATCATCATTGTGGTAAGGCCTGGCTCAGGTTAAACCCTTTGTAAAACATGAATGAATACAGCAAATGAAAGCCAATTATTTTTAAAAAGAATAGTATAAAGCCGAATTCAGCACAGAGCAGACAGGAAGTCAGACACGAAATAATAACATGACATCTGGTTAAGTTTCAAAATAAAACACTCCGTGTTGATACAAGCACAAAAACCTCAAATAAGAGACAAATACGTGCTCTTCTTCTAATCCTTCAGTCGGGAACACTTCGTGTTGTTGTGTTTATAACACATACATGTAACTGCGATCGTGTGTGATTATGTAATCATCGCGGGAATTCCTCGGTTTCGTAACTCCAGCTGATCGGCGGAGCTGCGCTGTGGCGGACTCAAAACACAGCTGGTGGGGGTTGCCGGACGAGGACGACGGAGCCAAACCGTACCGGAGCCATAACTCAACAGACACGTATCCGGTAGAATCTCGGAGCTAACGGAGCTAGGCTAATAAATTACGTGGTATCGGATCGGTGCCTGGACTCCAGTACTCGCTGATACCGATGCCGGCATTTTCGGCAGTATCGGAGGCATTTCCGATACTGGCATCGGAATCGGAACAACTCTACTTAGAAACCAGTCTGTGAGCTGTGCACCCTTTAATGCAAAGGATTTCTTTTGCAATAAAATTGACGACATTAGAGTCAAAATTAACTCATCATCTCTGGCTTCCGCGGCAAAGTTCATTATAAAACATCCTTCTGCTGATTCTCAGTTAGTCTCAGCTCTAGTCATCGACTACTGTAACGACTAGTCAACTAGTCAGATTATGAATTGCACAAAAAACAATGGCTCTTATTTATTGTATTTAACTATCTTACCGAGGTGCGTCTGAGTCTTCTAAAATGTGTTTCCTCTTCAAATGCTCATGCATTGCTGAGGTGGCCCCACGGTGCACGAGTTTCATCTTACAAATTTTGCATGTAACCGTTTTCTTTGTTGTGTTCAGGACGAAATGTTTCCAAACTTTATGTTGCGTTGGCATCACTTTAGCCGCTTCCACATTGCTCCTGTTCCCGGTCACAAGTGTGCATGTGCTGTCAGTGCATCAACGAGTTGGGAGCTAGTTCAATTGGCTATGGTGAAACATTGCTTAGTGTGGGATACACACAAGATAACGTCACTAACGACTAGTCGACTACTCAATTAGTCATTGACTAATTTTGCCGTTGACTAGTCGACTAGTTGTTGCACCCCTACTTCACTCTGATCGTCTCTGTTTTACTGCTAATCATCTTGTGTGTCCTCTTCCAGGTCACCATGGTGGAGAGGAGGTCATGTGGCTCCTCCTGCTCAGACGTCTCCTCGATCCAAACACTTTACATATATTATAATTTGTATCAGATATTCTGTCAATGCAACTTGTAAACTGTGATTTTGTTGCTCTGTACATGTGACATCTACTGCACGTCTGTCTGTCCTGGGAGAGGATCCTCCTCCCCTGAGGACAGAGGGTCTGAGGACTGAGGGTCTGAGGACAGAGGGTCTGAGGACTGAGGGTCTGAGGACAGAGGGTCTGAGGACTGAGGGTCTGAGGACCTGTTTGTATATTTTTGGTCTCATTTTCATTAGTGAACCAAACACAGCAGAATGTTTGTCTCAGTCCAGCAGGTCAGCAGGTTAGCACAGGATCAACTGAAAAGAGGCTAACACAGGCTAAGCGAGCTAAAGCTAAAATAACTGACCTGCTACGCTACCTGTTGCCATAGAAACCCCCCCCCCCCCCCCCCCACACACACTAATCTCCTCTAACCTGTACCTATGTCTCTCTCTCTGGTCCCATCTCTCTCTCTCTCTCTCATGATCGTCATCCTGTTTCTAATTTGTTTGACCACATTTTATTTTGAAAATCCCTCCAGCTGTCTGTGTTTTCTCGTCTTCCTGTCACACTGAACCTGGATTTACTTTACAAACAGTTAAAACAGTTTAAGACAGGTAGACTAAGTTTAATCTGCTTCCTGTTCATCTTCAGTCTGTTTCTTAAAGTCACGACGTGTCCCACCTGAATCGTGCTGTCGTTCTTGTCCTCACCCCTCCTCCTCCTCCTCCTCCTCCTCCTCCTCTTCCTCTTCCTTCTCCTCCATCTTTCTCGCTCTCTTTCTCTCTGTCGGTCGCTTGACCCCGCCGCCTCACCTGTCGCAACAGGTCTCGCTCCCGACGCTCGTGGCGGCGGCGGCAGAAGAACCTCACCATGAGCGGCAATCAGTGTTCCCTGATGAAGATGGCCGACAACCCATGCTGACGTTTATCACACAGGTGAGAGACGGACAGGTGAGAGACGGACAGGTGAGAGTGTTCACTGAGAGGACAAAAGAAGAAGTGACGAGAAAGAGAGAAAGAGAGAGGTTAATACTGAGGAGCACTGCCCTCCCTCTCTCTCTCTCTCTCTCTCACCCCTCCCCCTCGTCTCTATAAATAGATTTAAACTGAAGGTTTACAAACAATCAATTATCAAACTGTCAGTTATTCATGTCAAATATATTTTTTATTGATTTATAATTTTCTATTCAGGTAACAATTATTCTTATGTTTTTATGTACTATTTTAATTATTTTACTTATTTAAATTATTAGATTTTTATAACTTATTATTATCACTTCATTTATAAAAAAGGTTAAAACAAATACTGATACTGATTTTTGGATTTATTATCATTCTGGGATCTGACTTGTTTAAATATTCACATTCTTTTGAATACTTCATTTTTTTTTTTCTTTACTAAACTTCATTATTAAAAAGTTATAACTTCAAACTTAATAATATTTCTATTTAATATTTTATAACAGTTTATTAACTTAAGAGTAAAGAAGAAAATCATCCAAACAGCTTTTGTTTTAATTAATTTAACTAAAGTTATAAGCTAAATATTATTTTGATGAGATTTTACGTGAATAATAAATAATCAAATTCTGAAAGAAAAAATATTAAATCACTTTTCTCATGTTATTAAAATGTTGTTTTCATCCTACAAATATACAAAATTATTTGTTTTATTATTGTTTTAAAATTATTTTGTTAGTTTATTATAAAATGTAAATTAAATTATTGAATTTTTTTTTTTTTTTTTTTTTAAAGGGAAACGCCTTCAACTTCTGTCCTATCAGAGCCTCCCTCTGTCCTGCCCAGTTACTCATTAACAAATCAGACCATATCCCCAATGAGTGAACCAATCAGGAGGCAGGTGGAGAAGTGGGAAGAGGGGGCAGGGCCTGAGTGAGAGTGATGTATCAGTGCAGCAAGCAGAGTGACATTGTCACTGTGACATCATCATTGTGACATCACTGTCACCTTTCACACAGTGAGCACTGAGTGTGGGTCAACACATCACTGTAGTCACACAGGATGTGTTCAGGATCAGCACTGAGTGTGGGTCAACACATCACTGTAGTCACACAGGATGTGTTCAGGATCAGCACTGAGTGTGGGTCAACACATCACTGTAGTCACACAGGATGTGTTCAGGATCAGCACTGAGTGTGGGTCAACACATCACTGTAGTCACACAGGATGTGTTCAGGATCAGCACTGAGCTGCTGGAGCAGTGTTGTGCTATATTAGCTTAGCAAGCTATCTGGCTAACTTTGTGTAGCCAAAAAAACGCGAGATAATCGATTTGCCTGAATGCACGTGAAGTCAGCAGAAGAAGAACCAGAATGAGAACCAGAAGAAGAACCAGAACCAGAAGAAGAACCAGAATGAGAACCAGAAGAAGAACCAGAACCAGAAGAAGAACCAGAATGAGAACCAGAAGGAAAAAGAATCTATGGCTGTTTTCGAAAGCGCATACTACCGTACTGCCTACTACATACTGCGTCAGTATATACTGTATACTGCATACTGAATGTGGGATTCAGCATGCTACTTCAGCAGACCGACGCCGTTCACACCGCAGTATGCAGTAGCAAGTTTCCCAGAATGCATTTCGTGGCGACCGGCAGCAGTAGTTGTAAAACAGGCGTGAAGCTGTTTTATTTCCCGCTGCAGCGCTGTTAATATGTCACTTTATTAAGTTTTAACATGTTTTCATGTAGAAAGTAACCGTTCAGATCCCCAGTGTGCGGTTAGTTTACTCAGATGACGGCTGTTTAGTAATTTGCCTCGATGTTTTGGGAGAAGTGAAGCTCCAGAAGGAGCGGCTCGTCTCAGAGGCAGCAGCCCGTCTCCAGAGGTGTTCGGCCGGCCAACATGCGTCGTCGTCCCGGGGGAGACAGCAGGCCAGTTATCTTAACGCTAGAGGGAAGCTTCATGTCTGTAGTGGACAGTACACAGTACAGCGCTGTCTCTGGAGCTCTGTATGTACAGACATCACCAAATATTAATAAAAAAAATGTTTTAATTAACAGAGTACTTTGTTTCATTTCACATGTGCAACAGCCTGGATTTCTATTGTACCTACAGCTCTCGTCACAACAGTCAGCAGCCTGTGACTGTACTTATGTTGTGTGAACAAACATAAACGTTGTACTGCTCCGGAGTACGTGACGAGGACGCCATGATCCAGGCTCCAGAGCATTGCATTGTGGGAAACAGTAGGCAGAGTAGACTGGTCGGATGCATACTGGAAATATTTTCCGAATCAGTACGATATCCGGGAACTTTTCTCATATTGCAGATTTTGCTTTTGTTTGCATACTACATACTGCATACTACATACTACATACTGCATACTACATACTGCATACTACATACTGGTCACATCAGTACATACTGGCAGTATAGTATGCGGTTTCGAATACAGCCAGAGTCTTCTCCTACCTGTGTGGGCGTGGCCAGAGGAGGCGGAGCTCCATCCTCCTGTTGGTCCCTTGTCCTGAAGTGATGGTAACCAAGGTAACCACCACCTGTCACTAACAGGAGAGGGAGGGGCCGGGGCCGGGGCAGGAAGCCACGACCTGAAGAGAGAGAACTGATTGGTCCAAAAGACCCGACACAGAATCCTGCAGGTTCTACTGGTGAGGAGGAGCAGGAGGAGGAGGAGGAGCAGGAGGAAGAGGAAGAGGAAGAGGAGGGGCAGGAGGAGGAGCAGGGAAAGAAGAGGGAGGAAAAGGAGCAGGAGCAGGAGGAGGAGCAGAGGAAAGAAGAGGGAGGAAAAGGAGCAGGAGCAGGAGGAGGAGGAGGAGGAGGAGGAGGAGGAAGAGGAGGAGGAGGAGCAGGAGGAGGAGCAGGGAAAGAAGAGGGAGGAAAAGGAGCAGGAGCAGGAGGAGGAGCAGAGGAAAGAAGAGGGAGGAAAAGGAGCAGGAGGAGCAGGAGGAGGAGGAGGAGGAAGAGGAGGAGGAGGAGCAGGAGGAGGAGCAGAGGAAAGAAGAGGGAGGAAAAGGAGCAGGAGGAGGAGGAGGAGCAGGAGGAGGAGCAAGAGGAGGAGGAGGAGCAGGAGGAGAAGGAGCAAGAGCAGGAGCAGAGGAAAGAAGAGGGAGGAAAAGGAGCAGGAGGAGGAGCAAGAGGAAGAGGAGGAGCAGGAGGAGGAAGAGGAGCAAGAGGAGGAGCAGAGGAAAGAAGAGGGAGGAAAAGGAGCAGGAGGAGGAGGAGGAAGAGGAGCAAGAGGAGGAGCAGGAGGAGCAGGACGAGGAGGAGGAAAAGGAGCAGGAAGAGGAAAAGGCGCAGCAGGAGGAGGAGGAGGAGGAGGGGCAGGAGGAGGAGCAGGAAGAGGAGGAGGAGCAGGAGGAGGAGAGAGAGACTCACCAGTGTTGATGCTGCGCTGCAGCGTCTGTCGGCTGCAGTTCAGATGAGAAACTCTAAAAAATAAGAAAAGTGTTTATTAAATATACAAAACATGCAGAGGCTGGAACCACACAGACAGGAGAACACGTGGAGAACATGTGTGAGAACACGTGAAAAACATGTGGAGAACACTTGGAGAACATGTGATGTGGAGAACACGTGTGAGAACATATGGAGAACATGTGTGAGAACATGTGGAGAAGATGTGGAAAACATGTGTGAGAACGTGTAGAACGTGTGGAACGTGTGAGAACATGTGAAGAACATGTTTGAGAACATGTGTAGAACATGTGTGAGAACATGTGTGAGAACGTGGGGAACGTGTGTAGAACATGTGTAGAACATGTGTGAGAATGTGTGGAGAACATGTGTAGAACATGTGTGAGAATGTGGAGAACATGTGTGAGAACATATGGAGAACATGTGTGAGAACATGTGTGAGAATGTGTGGAGAACATGTGTGAGAACATGTGGAGAACATGTGTAGAACATGTGTGAGAACATATGGAGAACATGTGTGAGAACATGTGTGAGAATGTGTGGAGAACATGTGTGAGAACATGTGTGAGAACGTGTGTGAGAACGTGTGAGAACATGTGTGAGAACATGTGTGGGAATGTGTGGAGAACATGTGTGAGGACATGTGGAGAACATGTGGAGAACATGTGGAGAACATGTGTGAGAATGTGTGGAGAACATGTGGAGAACATGTGTGAGAATGTGTGGAGAACATGTGTGGAGAACATGTGTGAGGAATGTGGAGAACATGTGGAGAACATGTGTGAGAATGTGTGGAGAACATGTGTGAGAATGTGTGGAGAACATGTGTGAGAACATGTGTGGAGAACATGATGAGAACCTGTGAGAACATGTGGGAGAACGTGTGTAGAACATGTGTGTAGAACATGTGGAGAACGTGTGGGAGAACGTGTGTGAGAACGTGTGAAAACATGTGGGAGAACGTGTGTGAGAACGTGTGTAGAACATGTGTGAGAACATGTGAAGAACGTGTGAGAACATGTGGGAGAACATGTGTGTAGAACATGTGGGAGAACGTGTGTGAGAACATGTGGAGAACGTATGGGAGAACGTATGTGAGAATGTGTGGAGAACATGTGCTCCACATCTTCCACAGGACTAGGTTGATGTGTTGCTACAGCTGTTAGCGAGCTGGTCACAAGAATGGCAGAGGAAGTGCAGCTGACATGTCTCAATGCTAACATGGTAGCTCGACAGCAGTGGGTGCTAACATGGTAGCTCGACAGCAGTGAGTGCTAACATGGTAGCTCGACAGCAGTGAGTGCTAACATGGTAGCTCGACAGCAGTGAGTGCTAACAATAGCTATGTTTGTTGGTTACATGAATTATTGTTATTATTGTTCAGCTGCTAACTCAGTTAGCACAAAGCTAACAGCCACATCAGTGAGCAGTACCTGTCTGCAGACTCCTCACTGAGCTACGGTCATGGCAGCTGGTGTTTCTGTAGTTGTAGCATGTATCTCAGGAGCTCGTGTGTTTATTAGACTAAAGCTCAGAGAGCTCTGGGTCAGTCTGTGCCAGTGTAGTCAGACAGGTTCAGGTGTTTGAGACTCAGGAGGCAGAAGATGAAGAAGTTCTGCTGGTTTCTACAATGAGACCCACCGAGCTCTGATAACAGAACCATTCGAGTCTGGACTCAGTTCAGCCTCTCTGACACACATGTAAACAACAATATTACCCAATGACTTATATTAATTACTGGTATTATAATGATGGTCTTTTTCTTTAATTAACTACTCTCTCTCTCTCTTTACTTCTCCGAGTCTCCGCGAGCGACCGGCAACACGTTTAGGTTTGACTCACCTGTTCATATGACCTGAACAGGTAAATGTGTCTCATCAGGTTGATGTTATCTGACCCGAACCTTCCGTCACTCAGACTCACACACTCATCGCGTGTCTGGCGTCACATTCAGCACACTGTTTGTATTTTAGCACGATTGAACCTGATTTTAATACAAACTTTGAACAGAGTCCGACAGAGTCACGGGTCAAAACTGTTCCCTGCGCAAAAGTCACTTTCACGACAAATACGTCACTATGTCATTACGTTTCAGCCATGCAGCCGCAAAGTGAACACGTGACTGCTGACGTCGAGCTGTTCACTCGAACGTTTTCTGTAGTTAAAAGAGACAAATTAAGTTAAATACCTCGAAGTCACTCCGCTGCACACCCTCCGCAAGGCCGCCGCCATGTTGTGTTTGTGTGAGTGACGTAACGACGTCATGCGTCACGATACAAACCGTGGTAATTTTTTACCTCTGGCTCGTCTGTCAGGTGACCCTTCCTTCAATGTGATTGGCTGTACTCGCATGAAGCAGCTGATTGGTAAGCGCGGAGGCTGCTGCCTGTGAGGTCAGACTGAGGGTTTAATAACACAGTGAGGACTGACGTCACAGCTGATCTGAACTGTTGCTTAGCAGCTAACATGTAGCCTGTTGATCAGGACACACAGCTGTCACTGTGGGAATACATTCATTAAATACTGAACGTGACGTCATTCATTCGTATGACGTCAGCTTCTTCTTCTTCTGTGAATTTATTGTTGACCCGTCAGTCTCCACTCACGAGTCAGCTGATAACAAGCAGCATCAGAATCAGCTGACAGACAGGAAGTTGTTCCTGATACAGACCTCAGATCAGCTGTCATCGACTCACTGATCAATAACAAAGAGACAAACCTCAGAGAGCAGAAACAAACTTTATTCATTCAAAAAATAGACACTTTTCAGCAGAAATATATATATTACACTTTAAAAACTCCAAATACGTCTTATCTGCAGTACTCACACAGTACCGCAGCTGTACTCACAGTACTGCAGCAGTACTCACACAGTACTACTCACACAGTACTGCAGCTGTACTCACACAGTACTGCAGCTGTACTACACAGTACTGCAGCTGTACTACACAGTACTGCAGCTGTACTCACAGTACTGCAGCAGTACTCACAGTACTGCAGCTGTACTCACAGTACTCTGCAGTACTCACACATTACTGCAGCTGTAATACACAGTACTGCAGCTGTACTCACAGTACTGCAGCTTTACTCATACAGTACTGCAGCTGTACTCACAGTACTCTGCAGTACTCACACAGTACTGCAGAGTACTACAGAGAAGTGTTTCCATATGTTACCAAAGAAGAGAACATCAAAATAAAATGGCGCCACCTGTGCCCTGTGGGCGTGGCCTCCTGATGGGTCACCTGATCGTCCACACTGTTAAAAATATTTAATATTTCTGAAAATTCACATTTTAAAACAGCCTAAACTGTAAAAAAAAAACAAAAACAGAAACAAACAAAAATTACACTGCAAAATGAAAAAGCCTGCTTCATCAGACCAACTTGGTGATGACGTTGTCATGGTAACGCGGCAGGAGCAGGCATGCTAGCAGCTATGTTTATTTGGCCTTTAGTCGGTGGACAGGAAGTGATGTCACAGCTCACACATCCAGGCCCTGCCGTATGAGAAAGTCTTCGAGCGCGCTCAGTCGCTCCACCAGCATCACGTCCAGGTCCGACTCGTCATCGTGGCCACCGCCATGACAGTGTCGCCGAGCCGCTGCCCTTTTCCTGGGCACCGTGGCAACAGGAAGTCCTGGTCCTGAGAGAGACAGATAAGAACTGTTCTTTATGTTGTCGACAGTGACAACCATTTCATTTTCTTTATATTTTTTTATGATTAAAACAATGTTCGCTCTGTGCTCCCTGATTGGCACGTTTAGTCGACCAATCAAACACTTACACATTAGACTTAAATCAAAGCAACTATTAAACTACTCATTGTAACGGTGGATGTGTCTGCTCAGAGCTTCAGGACGTCTGTGGATCGACTTTCCAAACAAGAGAGACATTTTGTTGCTGATGTTATTTCTGTCAATGTCCAGTCCTCCTCACTGAACTACATTTCCCAGCATACCTTGCGGCCGCTTCCTCTTCCTGGGCTGGGTGAAGTCAGGAAAGAGGAGGAACCTGCGTCTCCTCTGCTGGCCAATCAGGAGCAGCGCACCATCCTTTTCCCGCGGCTCCTCGAAGATCGTCTCCAGACTCCTGCAGGAAGACAGAAAGGTATGCTGGGAGATCGAGTCTCTACACCGCGTTCTAAATTATTATGCAAATGATATTTTTCTCTGATTTTCCTAAATAGTCGATGCAAATGACAGTCAGTACAATTTTCAAGTCATCAACCGTATAATTCAAATTTTACTGAACAAACCTCCCAATGATAAAAAACGCAGAACGCACTGTTCCTAATTATTATGCACAACAGAGTTTCAAACATTTTATGGGTTGTAAAGAACTGAAAATGGCCATTTGTTGAATTTGCAGCATTAGGAGGTCATATTTACTGAAATTAAAAGCTATTTCAATCAAAAACATCGTAACAGGCCAAGTTACATGTTAACATAGGACCCCTTCTTTGATATCACATTCACAATTCTTGCATCCATTGAACTTGTGAGTTTTTGGAGAGTTTCTGCTTGAATTTCTTTGCAGGATGTCAGAAGAGCCTCCCAGAGCTGCTGTTTTGATGCGAACTGCCCCCCACCCTCATAGATCTTTTGCTTGAGGATGCTCCAAAGGTTCTCGATAGGGTTGAGGTCAGGGGAGGATGGGGCCACCATGAGTCTCTCTCCTTTTATGCCTATAGCAGCCAATGACTCAGAGGTATTGTTTGCAGCATGAGATGGTGCATTGTCATGCATGAGGATGATTTTGCTACGGAAGGCACAGTTCTTCTTTTTGTACCATGGAAGAAAGTGGTCAGTCAGAAACTCGATATACTTTGCCGAGGTCATTTTCACACCTTCAGCGACCCTAAAGGGGCCTGCCAGCTCTCTCCCCATGATTCTGGCCCAAAACATCACTCCGCCACCTCCTTGCTGACGTTGCAGCCTTGTTGAGACATGGTGGCCATCCACCAACCATCCACTACTCCATCCATCTGGACCATCCAGGGTTGCACGGCACTCATCAGTAAACAAGACTGTTTGAAAATGAGTCTTCATGTATTTCTGGGCCCACTGCAACCGCTTCTGCTTGTGAGCGTTGGTTAGGGGTGACCGAATAGTCGGTTTATGCACAACTGCAAGCCTCTGGAGGACCCTACACCAGCAGCTTCAAATACCTGTTTGCTGCTTTGTAAAGGCATTTGAGCAGCTGCTCTCTTAATCTGGTGCAGAAACCTTCCTCATCATGCCTTTATCTGCACGAACCCATCTGTGCTCTGAATCAGCCACAAATCTCTTCACAGTTTGATGATCACGCTTAAGTTTTCGTGAAATATCTGATGTTTTCATACCTTGCCCAAGGCATTGCACTACATTGAAACCTGTGGCCTGCTTAATAATGTGGAACGTCCTTCTTAAGTAGTTTTCCTTTAATTGGGCTCACCTGGCAAACTAATTATCACAGGTGTCTGAGACTGATTTCAGTGACCCAAAGATCCCTGAGACACAATATCATCCATGAGTTTAATTGAAAAACAAAAAAATTAAAGTTTCTGACACTTAAATCCAATTTGCATAATAATTTGGAGCGCGGTGGACAGTGGTCTGTGTTTTTGATGTGGGATTTGTAGTTTTTACCTGTTGGTGGTGGGGGACTTGTAGTTCTTGTTGGTGTAAATCTCCTCCAGACTGAACTCTTTCTTCTTTAACCTGAAACAAGTTTTTTTTTTCATTCAGTTTAATGTTTTTTATCACTTTTTACTTGGACTGTTTCTACTGACACGTCCTCTCCTGACCTTTTGACCTTTGGCAGTCCCATCGGTGTGAGCGGCGTCTCGCGTGGCGACGCCCGGCGGATTCGTATCTGTGAGACTCGTTTCCCCCTCTGATAAGACAAGAAACAAAAATAGGAGAGAAATTCAGTCTAATATGTGAGAAAGACTGAGAGCTCCACCTGCACCAACAACCAGCTCAGAAACAGACACTTTAAAGAAGCTGAAACACGTCAAGACGAAAGCGGAACACTGATATTAAACCAATCATCAACCAGACGAACGCCACCTCTCTGTTCTTGCTGAGAAACTCAGAGCCCGCTGCTGATTGGCCAGTGGGAAGCTGAGCAGACAGTCCATTGGCTGAACAGGAAGGCAGGGGCAGGGGCCGTCGCCGGGGTAGGTGAACATTGCGGGAGCTGTGATTGGCCCACTGCTTCTGATGTCGCCGGCAAGATAGAGTTGGACTAAAACACACGCACACGCACGCACGCACGCACGCACGCACACACACACACACACACACACACACACACAGACAGACAGACAGACACACACACATAATTTTAGTAAACAAAATGAAACAACAGACAAATCTAACAACAACAAACACTATAAAAAGTGACTGAACGAGTTCTTAAAATTACCTCAGAGTCGGCGATCGTACGTAACTGTGGAGACAAACATTACAACAGTTTAATTTATGTTCAATAACTACAGAACTGATCAAACTAAAGACATACAGATAATCTTTAATTACTCATTGATCATGAATATTAATGAGCGATAATGTAAATACGAGAGCCGACCAACCAGTGGTCGCTGCTCAGACTGGGCGGGGCTGTCCAGTCCCTCAGAGGCCGCAGGGGGCTCCAACAGGCTCCACCCCTCACTGACTCTGATGCTGTCTCCACAGCAACTGTTGACAGATGCAGCACGGAGGCGGGGCTAATGAAGGAGGAGGAGGAGGAGGAGGAGGAGGAGCAGAGCCAAAGATGGAAGGTACTGTGATTGGAGGAGAGGGGGAGGGGAGGGGTGGAGTCAGAGAAACGCCATTGGCCTGAGGAGACACTGAGTGCTTCTGATTGGCTGCAGGTCTGACCAATCTGAGTTGACTGCAGGAAGCGCAAGGCATTCTGGGAAGTCGAGCTGGAGATACTGGAGGCAGAAAAAAAGTTACATTATTAATAATGATCAACTTATAGGCCATTACCACTGTATATAACACCATTATATATTACTACTGTATATAACATTATATATTGTTACTGTATATAACACCATTATATATTACTACTGTATATAACATTATATATTGTTACTGTATATAACACCATTATATATTACTACTGTATATAACATTATATATTGTTACTGTATATAACACCATTATATATTGTTACTGTATTATCATCATTATATATTATTACTGTATATAACATCATTATATATTGATACACTGACTTATTTATATTATTCAAATTAATCCGAATGATCTGAGGTTTAATTATTTACAGTTTTCACAGTGTATTCACCATTTGTTTTGGGTGTATTTATAACTAAACATTGTGTAATTAATAAGTGTAATCTAATTTAAAGCTGATCTGAGTTGTTTGATGTTGTAATGTACAGATTTATGGGACAACATATTGATAAGTGTTGGTGATTATGGTCATTAAACACTCACCTGTGGAGCAGCAGCGGCGCTCTGTAACCATTCTGCCTGACAACACTCACAGCCTTCTCTGATTGGCCGGTTCCTCGCCGCTCCCTTCTTCTGTGTTTTCTGTGGTTGAAGTTGTGCAGGGTGAGTGGCGCCTCCTCCTCCTCCTCCTCTGCTCCTCCTCTGTAGGACACTGCCATCCGTCCCACAAATCTCCCAGCGTCCTCCTCTTCTTCTTCTTCTTCTTCTTCTTCTTCTCTGTTTTCTGGAGAAAAACTCCTCCCTCTTCCACTGTGGTTCCTCCTCCTCTTCCTCCCCCTTCCCTCCCCCTCCTCCTCTCCTCTGCTCCTCCTCCTGCTCCTCTGTGCTGATTGGCTCATACTGGAGGAGAGAGGAGGTGTGGCTGAGTCCTCACAGTCTGATGATGATGAAGATGATGATGAGGATGATGGAGAGGAGGTAGTAACAGGTGGGAGGTGGGCGGGGCTACACGAGGAGGCGGAGCTGAAGGG
>NC_140203.1:115000-167500 GCF_965226575.1 Pagrus pagrus
AAGGAGACAGTGCAACATCCATGCAGGATACAATGATTGCATCCTGCATGGATTTCAGCTCGTCACACTGACGGGAACAGGACGACACAGACAGTTACGTCAACACCTAGCAAGATAGAAAAAGTTTCTCTCTGTTAGCTCTCACTACAAAACATGTATTCAGGGACACGCATCAGTTGATAACATTTTGAACTGACATTGCTGCAGATGTAAAAAATGTAGCGTGGGTCATTTTTATAATGTATTTTACAAGTGAAGTCCCAGCAGCTGAGTCAGAGCTTCAAGGTCTGAACATTGAATGCAGTTGTATAAATCACTGGCTTTACATCTTTGATCAACATTTGGACCCATATCATTTTAGAAATGTCATATTTGACCTTTTAGAGTTATCTATCCCAGCTGTTGATCATTAAAAGAGCCTTGGCATGTGGCCCATTGAATGAAAACAGGTACACTTCCTTTGATAACGGACTCTTTCAGCGGCACTTTGTGAGGCTTTCAGCTCCGATGTCTTTTGGATCCACCAGGTCCACTGTGCTGGTTTCTGCATGTACTGTGACAACACAAACAATGTCTACAACACTTCTGGCCCAACATTTTGAGAGTGCCACACGGTGATGGAGATATGTGTGATATTAATATGAATTTAGGCAGCAGCACGGCTCCTATCAGTGCAGTCTGTCAGTGTCTCTTTGTCTGTTTCACTGCGCTGTGCCATCATCTTTGTGGTTATTTCAGTCAGTGTACCTACTACATGGCTCATGGCACGATCAATATTTTTGTGTCATTACTTGGTAGACGATTTGCATTTAAAGACAAAAATCAGGAGATCAAGATCCAAAATTTACAAACCAGCAAGTTCCAGTTATTGTTGACCAGCAAATGATGGAGCAGCTCCAGACGGAGTGAAGTTCACCTGCAAGTGGAATAATTACATATTCAAAAAAATAATAATTCAAAGACAAACTAATAGTTCACTTATGACAACGGTTTTTCTCTCTCATACTAGTTTTAGTGTTGCACTTTTGAATTTCTTCATTTTTTTATGCTCAGGAGTGAGTAAACAGTCTTACTCATCATAGACACACACACACACACACACACACACACACCTTTACCTTTCGTAGACAGAACACAACCTGCTGTATAGTTAAACAGATGGTGTCCATCACACTGAGTGTGTGATAACCTGATAGAAACAACACATTGATTGTCCAATTAATAACAGTAAACAGTGTCAAATAGGATGATGACATTTGACTGACTTTACTCTCTAATTATCACAATAACTCATAATAACTTCAGACGTACCTCCACAGCTCTGCGAGGTGGCTCAGGAGCGCCTGAACCACCTCGCTGTCCCTGTTCTCCAGTTGGGTCAACTGCAAAGGATAAAGAAGTGTATGTTCCAAATGTGACAGATTTATTTATAATTATGTTAATTATTGTGTCTGATAGGATTTTAGTATGGCCCTGTAATAATAACTACTAATTCATTTTCACATATAACAAAACATATAAACCTCACCTGTTTGTCTTCGTCTCTGCGGTTCTGTTGGACTGCTGCTGTCTTCATCTGGCTCTTGGGTTTAGTTATTTCTTTTGGTGGACTTCAGTACTTTGATTTTGACTGGGACCGTCCAGCAGAGCTGTCTCGCTCGCTCCAGTGTTCAACAGGGTCGTCATCCGACTCGCCTGAACTTGTATTGAAGGCTCTGTTGCACGATGTGCTCCAGATATCTTCCCTGCATGGAGGCATACATGTTGGACACAACATCTCTTCTGCAGGATGGAGCGCTTCACTAAACTAAACCACAGCTCAACGCGGCAGTTTGTGTCTCTTTTTTTAACTTTTGTCTTCGTGTGCCGTGAAAGAGCCCCAAGAAGCAAACCACTCCATGAAGGAAAGATCCCCATGTCGTTTCTAAGTAGCACGTCGATAACACCAGGACAGTGGTGCTGGTTTTTGTGCCAGCAGCATCGTCAGAAAGGACGTCACCTTCTGCTCGGTCCCTGTGGAGTTGAAACACTTGACTTTCCTTTAATGGTGTTTGCAGTTTTGTCTTCTTCTCACCTTCCATCATTTGTTTTCCAAAACACACACATCAAGACAGGCTTTGCTTTCTGTGTCCTCCTCTGAATCAAACAGCACACGTGATGAAAAACCTCCACAGCCAGCTTCATGCTAGTGCAGTTGAGAAGGTAAGCAGAGGTGTATGAGGCGTACTCCTTTATGGCTCTGTCGGCCTGTAATACAGCCTTCAGACTGTGGGCAGAGCGAAGATGAAGCACTGTAAAGGTTGTAATTCCTTTGGTTTGTCCCTTCGTACCCTCTGCACACTGTTAATCACAGCCCAGCTATGATCTGTCTCAACCTGCTATTTGTTTTTTGGTTTTGTGTCTTAAACTCCAGGAGTCAGTGTGATAAAGCAGGAACTGAAACCAATAACAGAACTGCCTGTGGCATCGAGGTAGAGAGTGACAGCTGACGGTGTTTCAGGTGTTCAGTCCACCCTCTGTGTACAAATGTAGAGCAGGTGGATCGATGTGTAGGTGCTGGAGATGACCTGTAGACGATGCAGACTGCTGCTCTGCTGGATGACTTTCTGCGTGAGCGTTACTTCCAGCATTACGTCGTTGTGAAGCCTTGAACTCGTCTTCACTTCAGAGGAGATTTTCTCTAAAACTTCTTGGTCATGCTGCGAGTTATGTTGCCAGCTGTTAGTTCATGAACCGGTGTATTTTTCAGCATGACGTCTTTGGTGATAGCTTTTGCTATTTTTCCTCTTCGCAGGTCAAAATCTCTGTCTTTGATTTTTTCTGTGTGTAACTGCACCAATGCGAATCACTTGAAAACTTATTGTTGTCTCTGTTGATCTTGGCTTGTTTCTTTGTGGACAGCTGCACACTGAAGCGGCATTTCTTTTTGTGACTATGACTTTTTTCAACATGCTGGCATTTAAACGCAAGTGTGCAACATGAAGACTCATGACATATTGTGTCCGTCCATGAAGATCTGAGTTTATTCATGTTTTGGTTTTATTTTCTCCCTTTTTTTTTTTTTGTTATAAAAATGTGAACTTGTTTCGTCCTGGTTTGCGATGTCTCTCGTCAATCTCTTCATCCTGTGCATCTTCATCATCCACTGAACCGGCGAACTTTCTGGCAGGTAGCAACACGCTTCTGTAAGACGGTTAATGAGTAAACAGAAACTGCATCTCTTCTGTAAAGTGCGTCCGCGAGCTGGGAGTTGGTAGCTGCTGCTGCCGTTTCCAAATTATAAGTACAGGCAGTATGACATTATGTAGTATTTCAGTAAAATAAGCCTTTACATCTACAAAGACTTTCACATGAAGTAACCGTTTAAAGTACAAGAAGTTTGTCAGCAGTAAACGATGTGTCCTTATTACACCAGGCTACGTGCCAGAAAAGACTGTATGATGCGTTACGTAGGCCGATGTACTGTAGCGAGGTACACACGTACTGTGTAGATGTATTACAGTACGTGTACAGTATGTTCAGATTGTATGACATTTCCTCCCATTCACTTACACTGTAACACTTGAATAAAAAAAGAATCATAAAAAATTCTGAAATAAGAAAACTAACAGCACATACCGATGTTCGAGTTACAGAAAAAGTGTAGAGAGCAAGTGAACGCACAGAAGAATGGTGATCATAAGAATGTAAATAATACACACATATTGTGACACCTGCCAGCTCTCACTCGAAATAAATAAAGAAATACATAAATAAATAAATAAATAAATAAATAAATAAATAAATAAATAAATAAATAAATAGAATATACATTTAAGTTGCAGTGTTTCCCAGTTCAGTCTCGTCTGGGTCCGCCGCAGAAAAATAAAAGATTATTGTGGGTTTTTTTAAACAGTGTTTCACCACCCCTCATCACACACACGCGCGCACACACGCACGCGCACACACACACACACACACACCTGCACGGAGCGCTGCTGTCTGGACTCCTCGTCTGTCCTTTCTCCAGATGATCTTCAGCCAGCTGGTGAACTGTTTTTTGGTGGTTTTGAACACGTCACGTGTGACGGAGGTCCAAACACCTGCTGGGAGATTTACCTCACAAACATGATGACGCGTAAAAGAGCGGACGATGGCGTCTGTCCCTGCGGCTTTGTCCCACATGTCTGTGGTCCTCCGTCTCTTCCCTCGTTTGAAGCGCCCCATGCTCAAGGCCACAGTTAACAAACTGTTACAGAAGACGGCAGCCTCTAGTCGCCTGCCTATCTGCCTGCCTGCCTGCCTACCTGCCTGCCTGCCTACCTGCCTGTCTCCCTGCCTACCTGCCTGCCTACCTGCCTACCTGTCTCCCTGCCTACCTGCCTGCCTGCCTGCCTACCTGCCTGCCTGCCTACCTGCCTGTCTCCCTGCCTACCTGCCTGCCTACCTGCCTACCTGTCTCCCTGCCTGCCTACCTGCCTACCTGTCTACCTGCCTGTCTCCCTGCCTACCTGCCTACCTGCCTACCTGCCTGCCTGCCTACCTGCCTGCCTGCCTACCTGCCTGTCTCCCTGCCTACCTGCCTGCCTACCTGCCTACCTGCCTACCTGTCTACCTGCCTGTCTCCCTGCCTACCTACCTGCCTGTCTCCCTGCCTACCTGTCTACCTGCCAGCCTATCTGTCGCCGCCACAATAGCCCTCATGCACAACTTTTTTTTTTTTTTTCTTTATTGAAAGGTGCAAAACACAAAACAAATAAACATATTCAAATGCAATTAGAAGAGTCGTTGCTTTCAGAACTGAGCGTCACATTTCTTACATTCAAAGAAGAAAATAAACAGATCAACAACAGAAGTAAAGCAACAGAAAAGAAATTAAAGACATTCTTAAAGGGATCAATCAAAAGTAAAAGTTGATAAACTGTCATACAGCAGCAGGGATTTCTTTGGTTTCATAAGTTTTAATGAATCAACGTTCTTTTAAACAAATGTAGAAACGTGTGGTAGCTTTTGAAAATGTGTGTAGAAAGTATTTAGCGAGTATAACCAGGTTATTTATGTTATATTCTAATTTTCTGTCCTCCATTATGAAACCAAATCTCACATTATTATAAGTTCTTTATTATTACAGGTTATCCAAGTCCTTCCAAAACAAATCAGATAGATTGCAAGAGAACATTAAATGTTCACGTGTTTCTGCTTCTGTTGTACAGAAAGCACATTCATTACAGTCCAAATCAAATTTAAGTCTTAGGAATAAGGATAAATGTCATTTATTGTTTGAAGTGTAGCTCTTTCATTTCGCTGGAGGGGAGACAGGAAAGGAACTCACGTCTAGTTCTCTTCATCCAAGGTGGAGCACTATTTTAATATGTGTTGTCTTTTGAGAGAAAATGGAAAAAATTATTTGGTGAGATTAGATCTCAGAAATGTGTTGTTACATTTTTTTTCTAATAAAGGTTGGTTATTTATGGACAGGGTGGGTAATTCAGGTGTTATCGGCATGTACATTAAAGTTCCCTTAATCATACAGATGAGAGCCTGTGGAATCAATTACAGCCCAGTAGTCGTTCCTGGTGTTAAAATAATTCTGTTGTTAATTCTATTGGTTTTCTCTCTATAATGTGAGTCCTTGGAAATAATAATGCCAAGATCCTTTTTGATTGCAATACCTTGAATAGACACCAGGGGGTGATCATGAATTGCCATTAATTCACATGTACTGAGATTCAGACGGAGCCCTGAAGCCTCACAGAAAACAGATATAACCTTTAAGGCCTCTGGTATCTGTGTTTTTTAGGAAGAGAGTCGTATCGTCCGCCAGTTGACTAATGATTAGAGGTCTTCCCATAACATTTAACTGCTGTATATTTTCTGAATGTTTAATCATAACTGCCAACACTTCTGCAACTAAAATGAAAAGTAAAGGTGAGGTCGGACACCCTTCACTGTAAATCTATTACATGTTCCAGTTGGTAGTATTACAGCGCTATTTATGTCTTTGTAGAACATCTTTACTTCTCGGAAACATTCACCAAAACCAAAATATTTCAAATCAAATCAAATCAAATTTTATTTGTATAGCCCAAATTCACAAATCACAGTTTGCCTCAGAGGGCTTTACAATCTGTACAGAGACGACACCCTCTGTCCTTCGACCCTCGATTCGAGTGAGGAAAAACTTGCCCCAAAAAAAAGCCCTTTTAACAGGGAAAAAAAATGCAGAAGAAACCTCAGGGAGAGCCACAGAGGAGGGATCCCTCTCCCAGGACGGACAGACGTGCAATAGATGTCGCATGTACAGAGCAGATCAACGAGATCACAATGTATTCAATTATAAGCGATGGTTGACAGGAGTGAAAGTACACAAAGATGTATTACAGCAATAATGATGAAATGCACATGGAAATGTGATTACTAGTGATAACAGTAGTAGTGATTAATGGTAAGGATAGTATGTAGTAATGCATTACAATAATAGTAGTGGAACGTATGTAACAGAGATATGACTAATATTAGCAACAGTAGTGGTGGGTGTCAGGCAGGGCCATAGCAGTGGGCGCATCCACGATCCACGACCCGGGCGCGGCCAGGATCCATGAGAGCCTGTAGGACTAGAAAGCACAAGGACTCCGGGGAAGAAGTGAAGTCAGTGACATGCAGAGATGGGGCATGTATACAGGCATAATGTATACAGGCATAGTATAAGTATACATTATACAGGCATAATGTATACTTACATAGTATAAGTATACATTATACAGGCATAATGTATACTTATATTTCAATGTACCCATCATGAAACCATGTTCGACTGTATCAAATGCTTTACAGAAGTCCAAAAACAGAATGAAACCATCATCTTCAATCTTATCTGCATCGGCTAATGAGTCTACTAATCTGACGTTGTTGTGAATTGACTGTTCTCTAAGGAACCCAGACTGGGATTCACTAATAACATGAGGCAAACGTTCTTTTAACCTGTTGGCAAAGATACGGGTGAATAGTTTATAATCCACATTAAGTCATGTTATTGGTCTTAGATTATCTATACTTGTTTTGTCCTTTCCAGGTTTAGGGATGAGTGTTATAAATCCTTGTTTCATTGTCGGCATCATGACCTTATTCAGAAAACATTCCCGAATGGTGTAAAGTAACAGTTCTTTGATATCTTGCCAGAAAAATGTGTAAAAATGTGTAGTTAGTCCGTCCTGTCCTGCAGATTTTCCAACTGAAATATTTTTAACTACTTTTTCCAGTTCCCACATTTCAGTTTCAGAGTCACACATCTCAACAAAGTCAATATTTAGAGGAGGAAGGTGGGTTTTTATTCTCAAAAAGAGCAGCAGCACTTTCTCTGGAATATAAAACTGAATAAATCTGTGTACTTCTTCAGATATCAGTTTATGATCTGCACACGCTGAGTTATTAATCATAAGAACATTAATAGCATTCCTCTCGTCTTCTTCTTTCTAGTGCTCAGAAATAAGCAGTATTTTTCCCCCTCTTCCGTCCATTTTGCCCTGGATCTTATGAAAGCGCTGTGGGCTCTTCTTAGATATAAATCATCCAATTTTGATTGGAGAATCATAAAGTTCGACATATCTGCATCTGACATTGGTGACCTTTTACAGCATTTATCGATTTCTTGAACTAAGTAAAGTTCTTGTTCTTGTACATCTTTGCTTCTTTGTTTACCAAATTTGATAGAGAATTGCCTAACTTTATATTTTATCCCATCTATTACTTTAACTCCCAATAGTTGTGTCAAATTTAATCTCTAGTAACAACTCTTTGATTTTTTTTTGTGTTCAGACTTCAGTAAATCTGCATTAAATTTCCAATTGATATTTCTTTTCTCAGGACTTGATTTTGGTTTCAGTTTCAGATATAATGAGCAGTGATCTGTTGGTGGTGCACGTTTTAGCCATGAGAGCTGCTTAACCATTAAATTAGAGAATGTGTATCAAAATTCAAGAATAATGTGTTGAAATGATGATCTGTAAATTTTGAGGGACATCTGTCCAGCCACTCATCAGGTACAATACTGAGATCACCACCGAGCAAAATTAAATTAGTGTTGTAACAGATTTTATATTGATTTATAGCCTCAGAGACCTCTAAAAGTTAAAGTCTATTCTGACTAGTGTTATTATATCCATAAACATTCATTATAATAATACAACAACCTTCAATATTTAGACCAGCTGCCAACCAATGGCCTTTCTCGTCTGCTTTGTGCGTTATCACATTTCCAGGACATTTATTAAAGCAAATAGCAACACCTGCGGATTTGTTTGGACCGTGACAGAACAGTATCCTGCTCCCCACTGGTTCGACCAGAAGCAGCAGTCTGCAGCACTTGAGTGAGTTTCTTGAAGAAAAGTGCTTTTCGCCCTTTACAAAACAAAATATAGCTTTTCGCTTCACATTGTCTTTGAGTCCCCTTGTGTTCAATGAAACAAAAGAGAAATTAGAGTTTAAACAGACCATCTGCTGGAGAACGTCACAGCAGTGTAAACACCAAAGGTTGCTTGGTGTTGTGATCAGTTCGAGTGTCTCCTCAGATAAACTCCCCGTACACCTGTTCATTGTAGATGTGCCAGAAGTTTAGCGTTTCTCTTCAGCTTGGATGCGGCGACCGTTTTTCTTCCTGGCCTGGTCGATGCGGGGTCGGAGAGCTTCTCTCGCCATTCTGTCCTCCTTCGTGAGGTCCTCCATAAACCTGATTCCTGCTTCAGTGCAGACCCTGATTCCTTCGTCAGTTTCCAGAACGCGTTGTCGTCTTGAAAACTGGATGATGATTTGTTGTGTTTTGTTTTGCGTCTTCCTGCCGATCCGATGAACAGTGTCCACAGTGTCCTCCATATCTTTCTCCCGTTGAGGGGCTATCTTGCTCAGTAGTTGAATCACGTCTTTCCTGGTGTCTTCGTTCATCTTTTCTTTCCTTCCTCTGATTCTCAGGCTCCATCTCCGTTTATATCCGTCTTGCTCACTTACTTTTTCTTTTATTTCAGCATTTACTGCCCTCAGGTGCTCCACTTCTTTTTCCAGCACCGAGACTCTAGTCTTGCAATCTTTGACCTCCGCGGTATGAAGTTAGAAGTTCTGGTCAAGCTAGCGATCATCGCACAATTCTGTTCTAGCTGCACGCCAAAATCTTCAAACCTTTGTTCTTGTGTGTCAAATCTGGCCATCAGTGTGTTAATTGCTGCAAGTATTGCAGAGTTTGATACTTCGTCTTCATTTGGTCTTGACATTTTCCGAGTATGAGCTCCTTTGGACGGGGTAGAAGGATAGGACTCACCGTCCTCGTCTAACAACCGTTTGTCCCGCTGTTGTCGGTGTCCATCAAAGCCTGTGAGGCGTGCTCGTGGTCCCTCATTTGGGAGCGTGGTGAAAAGTTCTTTATAGACATTTTACAGTTGTTTTTACTGAAATACTACTCACAGACCACTTACAGACTTCAGAAAGTACGTTCAGGGAGGAGATAACTTCAGTAAGACGAGTTTGGAGGAACTCTGTGTGAGAGCTCGTGACGTGCGACCGCTCAGTTCGCCATCTTGCCGGGTTCTCCCGCCCTGATGCACAACTCCACGACTTCCTGAACTTGAGCAGGCTCCTTTATTTCCTGTCTTACATTATTGGACACATTGATTAATCCAGGTGTGTCTGACTTCAGTAGTCACAATGGTCAGACACACCTGGATTAATCAATTCATTCAGTGATATACGGCTGTTACGGTAATCCCAGGCACAGCGTCACGGCGTCACAGCAGCCGTGTTTTTTAGCGTGTTTCTCATCGCTAAAACGCCTCTTGTTTTTACATTTTACATCCCTAAATATTTTTTATTAATTTTTATATGTAAATATTAGCATGTTAGCTCAATAGCTTCCAGGTCATGTGATCAATTGACTCAAAATCAGTGTAGGATCATGTAACTACACTGGCTGCATGAGAGACGCCTCTTGTTTTTACATTTTACATCTCTAAATATGTTATATTAGTTTTTATTAATTTTTACATGTAAATATTAGCATTTTAGCTCAATAGCTTCTCAATAGCTTTAAACACAGTATCTCTGCTTTAAATATCCCACTGTTTTATTTTGAAAACAGGAAGTCGGTACACGCTGTCGCCGTCTTCTCCGTGTGTTTACTGTAAAGTCTGTAATACGGGTGCACTTGAAATGTGTGTGTGGCTTCTTGTGAATGTCTGTCGAATATCCAACTTAAAACCAACTTCACTGAAGTGGCTCACGTGACATATTCATCATCATCATCATCATCATCATCATCTTCAATGATGTGGAGAGCTCAAATAACAAACACAACAACAAACATATACACAGAGCAACGTGTCGTACTGTCAAAGGTGCACAACAGTTTCATGTAGAATAAAATGATGAGTCATCAGTAATGAATCTGACAGACGGAGTGGAGACAGACGCATGTCTATAGATGACATCACCATAATCCAGGACAGGTAAAGAGACCGCTTCAATGACCCGTTTCTGACAGAACACGGGGACAGTAGTTCTGGTTGTGTATCAATAACCGATCTTTTGTCTGCAAACACGTGCGTTAATATGAAGTGTACAGACGAGTCTCTGATCCAACCAGATACACAAACATTTGTTCAGAGACCTCTTGTTGGTGGACCACGCAGACGAGCACTGACGACGAGTTTCAGGGTAAAAAGAGAAACTCGCAGTTTGTCAGAAGCTTGTTGGAGGATTGTGAAGTCTTTGTGTGCAGTGTTATCGCAGCAGTGCAGGACTGTGTCATCGGCATAAAGGTGGGCGTCACAATTTGTTGTAGAAGATGTAACAATGTTAATATAAACTGTGAATAAGACAGAACCAGCAGTGAACCTTCTGAGCAAAGCATGGTCAACAGTATCAGAAGCTTGTGTTAGATCCACAAAGAGGGCAGCTCAGTGTTCCCCTTCATCCACAGCAGGTGTACCATCATGAGTACCTGAGGTCCAGTGTTTCCCTTCATCCACAGCAGGTGTAACATCATGAGTAACTGAGGTCCAGTGTTTCCCTTCATCCACAGCAGGTGTAACATCATGCGTACCTGAGGTCCAGTGTTTCCCTTCATCCACAGCAGGTGTAACATCATGAGTACCTGAGGTCCAGTGTTTCCCTTCATCCACAGCAGGTGTACCATCATGAGTACCTGAGGTCCAGTGTTTCCCTTCATCCACAGCAGGTGTACCATCATGAGTACCTGAGGTCCAGTCACAGACGGCTGACTACTCAACACAGCATCAGTGGAGAGGAATGATTTGAGCTGATTACTGACTGATGACTCCAGGACTTCAGACGAGGCAGTTCGGACATTGGTTGATTGGTTATCATCAGCTTCATCGCCTCCTTCGTGCAGCGGGACGACGTGCAGTATGTCAGATGTTCGTGATCACTGCAGCAGGAATGTAAAGATCAGAAAGACAAGTTATTTCATCAGACATAAATGGAGCACAGAGCTTTAAAGAATGTGGGTGTAGTTTATCCTCCCAGTTGCTTTCCTGATATCTACACCTTGAAGTTCCTCGTCAACAACAGAGGCGGCGTTGTGCAGTGTGAACACAGGTTTGGTCTGAGGAGGCTCACGAGGCAGCAGAAGTTCAACACGTCAGACTGATCTCCAGCAGCAGCACGTTGTTCAAAGCATCACAAATATCTGATGTTCATCCTTATTTATCTTTTCATCATTAAATGTTACAGACAGGATGTGTTTGTATTTATATTTACTGCTGTCAGAGGGTGGATGAGTCGTGCAGGAGCTGGTGTCACTCTGTCATATTTGATCTTTTGCTTTTCTCAGTGAAGATGTGCATGTATGTCTCAAAGTCCACCAGTGGGCTTCCTCACCAGAACGCCTCACTGCAGCCAGGCTTTTCTTGTCCCTTGTACTGAGCATCATTGACGGTTCTGAGCTGAACCAGGTTTGATGGATCTTTAGCCCTGAGCTCTATGATCGGTGCGTTCGTCAGTAATGGAAACTAGTTTGTTCCAGTATTTCAGTAGTATTCAGTATTTTACTGTGAGCCCGTTCATTCAAATGTTTCACTTTTATTTTGATAGAAATTCTTGACGTTGATTTTAACGACCCGCTCCTCGAGCGCAGGCGGCACTTTGTCGCTCCTGTCACAGATCAGATCTATCAGTGTTGATCAGGTCTGATCGGCTCATCGATCAGCTGCGATCAGACTGAGGCGGTCACATATCTCCGCTTCTCTTCCTCCAGCGCTCTGCCAGAGTTCAGGCCCGGGATCGGCCCGGGATCGGCCCATGTTGAGAGCAAAGGACAAACTCCTGCTGTGAGCTCTGACTTTTTGTTTTGTGTGTGTGTGTCTCTTTTAGAAAACAATAAATGAGTGATGTCAGAGTTTCCTGACTGTCCCTTCAGAATAAAAGCGTGATGGTACCTTTTCCAGCGCCTGCTCCACATCTTCTATGGAGTAGTCTGCTGGAGCAGCAGCATCTCGGCAGCAGGCAGGAGGAGAGGAAGGCCGCGACCAGCCGGTGGCGCCACTGAGCACCGCTGTCTTCTGGGTGGAGTTTGTGATGCGACACGGTGGAGCGCGACACCTGAGGCTGGCGTCACATGACCTAAACTGGTTCCAGTATCACAGCTTGGACTGCTGGGCGCCATCACCATCGTCTGGGGTGGCGTCTTCTTCCTGCAGTGCTGCAGCCGGCAACGAAGAGAGAACGACTGAAGATAGGAAGAGTTGGATGAATTAATATTAATAATGGAAATGTTTCAGATCCTTCATGTAAACAATTGTTTACAAACCAACACTGTCAGCATCACTACCGTCCGTCACCAGCAGGTGTTGCCGCACTGCGGACAGAAGAAGAAGAGTGGCAGCAGAGCAACAGGCAGTCAGAAACAAAGAGAATAAATCAGAAACAAATATCATTTTTGTTGTTTATCAATGTAAACAAACTGCTGCTACTTTTGACAGTAATCTGATTACATTCAATAGTAATCATATTAATTTAAATCTAATTGTACTTGGCAGAAGTCTGAGTACTGTCGAAGGTAATCAGATTACAACAGATGTATGCTCAGTAACATTTCACACAAAAATCCAAATCAGCTGATTTCAGGCTTTATTTTTTATTTTGTACAAAAACAAACAAGCTCCGCCCCCTCCGTCCAGAAACAGGAAACAAAGTTTCACTTTCAAATTGTCTTTTAACACAGATCAGATCAACCTGCTGCGGATCAATACACAGTAAAACTGATCAGCTGCACTTTTGGTCACCACGGTAACAACCAATCAGTCAGAAGCAGAAAAATGAAAAACAACATTTGAGTTTTACAGGAAGCAGATTTTCTTTAAATGTATTTAAAAAGACATTAAAGAGTAAAAATAAAAATAACGAGACTCTTTAAATGTTTTTATAGAGTCTGTACAGGAAGTGAAATACAAAATAAAACTAAAAAGAGAAATAAATAAACGAAGCTGGACGAGTTTTTATTTCACAAAAATCATCTAAAAATAAAATCTGGAGTCTGAACCTTTCACAATAAAAGAAGCAATGATTTCAGAACATGAAATAAACGTCCTGCTGATCATCATCAGAGCGCCTCGCCCACAGAGAGGATTCTGGGAAATGAAGAGTGAATGCTCAGGAGAGATTACACTGTAAAAAATTAATTTACATTTTTTGTTTTAACACCTTAACGTCTGACAGGCGTGTCCCTGTGCTGTGATGTCACTTCCCTTTTACCACAGGATCATCAAAATAAGAGTTTTGATCAAACTCACCAAAAACCACCAATTGTTTTATTCACATAAAAACTGATGATGTCATCATGAAACTTGTTTTAATTTTTATTCATAATCAACAAAAATAACAAAAACAGGAAACCAGCCAAATCACTGCCGACTGTCACAATAAAAGCCTCTACAGGCTGACAGGATATGATCATCAGATCACCTGCGGTACCGCCCCCTCTCCTTGTCCCTCTCTCTGTCTCTGTCTCTGTCCCTTGCTCGCTCTCTCTCTCTCTCGCGGCGCGGTCCGCCACGGTCGCGTTCCCGCTGCCGCTCGCGCTCACGCCGACTGCTCACTACCGCCTGCGTCCGTCGCAGGAAGTCGTCCACACGCATGTCGTAGTCATGCTGCATGATGGGAAAAAAACAAACAAAAGAAAAACAGGACAAGACGTCAGACAAGAATATAAACCAATAACTGATCAATAAGACTATTGATCCTCCGGAGGCAAACATCAGGTCAAATCATCAATCTATCAAACACACAGGAAGTCAAAGGCAGGAAGTCAAAGAGACAGGAAGTCAGAAAGACAGGAAGTCAAAGAGACAGGAAGTCAGAAAGACAGGAAGTCGTCCACACGTATGTCGTAGTCATGCTGCATGATGGGAAAAAAACAAACAAAGACAGGAAGTCAAAGAGACATGAAATCAAAGAGACAGGAAGTCAGAAAGACAGGAAGTCAAAGAGACAGGAAGTCAAAGGCAGGAAGTCAGAAAGACAGGAAGTCAAAGAGACAGGAAGTCAAAGGCAGGAAGTCAAAGAGACAGGAAGTCAGAAAGACAGGAAGTCAAAGGCAGGAAGTCAAAGAGACAGGAAGTCAGAAAGACAGGAAGTCAAAGGCAGGAAGTCAAAGAGACAGGTAGTCGTCCACACGCATGTCGTAGTCATGCTGCATGATGGGAAAAAAACAAACAAAGACAGGAAGTCAAAGAGACATGAAGTCAGAGAGACAGGAAGTCAAAGAGACAGGAAGTCAGAGAGACAGGAAGTCAAAGAAACAGGAAGTCAAAGAGACATGAAATGAGAGAGACAGGAAGTCACTGCAGTCAGTAGAATCTCCATAGAAACCAGAGACTCACCGGGCTGGAGGTGAAGGCGCGGTGTTGCGGCGCTCGCTGCTTGTCTCTGAAGCGAGGGGGCGGAGCCTCGTGTGGCGGTAGAGGGGGGTGGTGGTGGTGATGGTAGGCCTGGTGAGGGGGGGGCGGGGGGTGACTGTGGTGGTAGTAGGGGGGGTGATGTGGGGGTGGTTGCTCCACGCCGGGGTACGCCGCCTGAGGACACGTACATGACATCAGCATTGAGTTGTCGTCAATAACCTGATCGATCAGGAAACAGGATCAATAACACAGAGTCGTACCAGAGTCTGCCACGGAGCCGGAGGACCAACGCTGTGGTGGTAGTCCCTCATGTAGTCGTTATAAGACTGAAACAGGAAGCACAGGTAAGCACCTGAACACACACCTGATCACACCTCCACACACACCTTAACACACCTGATCACACCTCCACACACACCTCCACACACACCTCCACACACACCTGATCACACCTCCACACACACCTGAACACACCTCCACACACACCTGAACACACCTGATCACACCTCCACACACACACACCTCCACACACACCTGATCACACCTGATCACACCTCCACACACACCTGAACACACCTGATCACACCTCCACACACACCTCCACACACACCTGATCACACACCTGATCACACCTCCACACACACCTGAACACACCTCCACACACACCTGAACACACCTGATCACACCTCCACACACATCTGAACACACCTCCACACACACCTGAACACACCTCCACACACACACCTGAACACACACCTGATCACACCTCCACACACACCTGAACACACACCTGATCACACCTCCACACACACACCTGAACACACACCTGATCACACCTCCACACACACCTGAACACACACCTGAACACACCTCCACACACACGAACACAATCGTTAAGATGAAGGTAAGCTAACATACTAACGTGATGATGAAGGTAAGCTAACATGCTAACCTGTTAAGATGGAGCTAAGCTAACATGCTCACCTGTTAGGATGGAGCTAAGCTAACATGCTAGTGACTCACCCCGTTGAGAAACACGTCTCGTCTCACGCTGGAGAATCGTCTGAAAACAAAAAACTACATTAGAATAATTTTATCTTCAGAACTTTTGTCAATAATGAAAACATGTAAATATAATAAATAATAAAAACCGAGTCTGAACGAAGATTATTATATTGTTTTTAACAAGTTGTTGCAGATTCAGACTGGACCTGTTACATCTTCTACTTTTACTTTTGTGTGTCCGTCACGTTTTACGGGTGAATGCTGCTGTGGCTCCGCCCACTTCCTGTGACCTGTTTCAGGTGAGTGACAAAGTGTTTCTCACCTGTCCACTGGCTGGTTACGAAGGTCCTGGATGAACCCTGAAAACAAATTAAACTCTTGTGTTAAATGTGAACAGATTCTGAGCTGAGCAGCACCAACGAGTCCGAAACTGAACCGACAAGTTCAAAAGTTTAAACCATCAGACTGAAAAACTGAAAACAACAGACACAGAAATTAATTTTAACGTGTTTAAAATACTAATTATACGACTAAAATTCATCTTCAAAATAATATTTTAACTCAAGTGTTGATTTCAAAATAAATTTGCCAACATTTACAGTAACACAGTGACACAGCGAGGTCAGCTGTGTTTCCATCAACACATGACCAGGTTCATTAAATGAAAACAGAACCAGGTTCATTAAATGAAAACAGAACCAGGTTCATTAATCATCAGACAGACTGGCGGTTCAGATTAACGACCTGCTCGCTGGTTGAAGTCAGGCGGACCGTCGGCTCGCGGTCGCTTCCTGCCGTGAAGGTCGTACTCTTCAGGACGACGCCTACGTAGACAAGTCAATAAGTAAGACACACACATACACACAATACACACACACACACACACACACACACATTAATACACACTGGAGGACTCACTCAGGTCAAACTCAAACAGAAGAAGAAAACTCCCAAAAATCAGGTCATCTGGTCATCAGGTGTGTTTTACGACTAATACAAGATGAAGGTTCTGAGTCATCTAGGTGTCATCAGGTGAGACCAGGTGTCATCACACCAGGTGAGACCAGGTGTGTTTACATTTAACATTAGCTCCAAACAGACACCTGCTATACACCTGTCTCACACTGCATGGGAACATGTGTTTTATACCTGCCTCCTGGTCCTGTCACCTGCCCCCTGGTCCTGCCTCTTGTCCCCTGGTCCTGTCCCCTGCCCCCTGGTCCTGCCTCTTGGTCCTGTCACCTGCCCCCTGGTCCTGTCTCCTGTCCCCTGTCCCCTGGTCCTGCCTCTTGTCCTGTCACCTGCCCCCTGGTCCTGCCTCCTGGTCCTGTCCCCTGCCCCCTGGTCCTGCCTCCTGGTCCTGTCACCTGCCCCCTGGTCCTGCCTCTTGTCCCCTGGTCCTGTCCCCTGACCCCTGGTCCTGTCCCCTGGTCCTGTCACCTGACGCCTGGTCCTGTCTCCTGTCCCCTGGTCCTGCCTCTTGTCCTGTCACCTGCCCCCTGGTCCTGCCACCTGCCCCCTGGTCCTGTCACCTGACGCCTGGTCCTGTCTCCTGTCCCCTGGTCCTGCCTCTTGTCCTGTCACCTGCCCCCTGGTCCTGCCACCTGCCCCCTGGTCCTGTCACCTGCCCCCTGGTCCTGTCCCCTGCCCCCTGGTCCTGCCTCTTGTCCCCTGGTCCTGTCCCTTGCCCCCTGGTCCTGTCCCCTGCCCCCTGGTCCTGTCCCCTGCCCCCTGGTCCTGTCACCTGCCCCCTGGTCCTGTCTCCTGTCCCCTGGTCCTGCCTCTTGTCCTGTCACCTGCCCCCTGGTCCTGCCTCCTGGTCCTGTCCCCTGCCTCCTGGTCCTGTCTCCTGTCCCCTGGTCCTGTCTCCCGTGCCCTGGTCATGCCTCTTGTCCTGTCACCTGCCCCCTGGTCCTGTCTCCTGTCCCCTGGTCCTGCCTCTTGTCCTGTCACCTGCCTCTTGTCCCCTGGTCCTGCCTCTTGTCCTGTCACCTGCCCCCTGGTCCTGTCTCCTGTCCCCTGGTCCTGCCTCTTGTCCTGTCACCTGCCTCCTGGTCCTGTCTCCTGCCCCCTGGTCATGCCTCTTGTCCTGTCACCTGCCCCCTGGTCCTGTCACCTGTCCCCTGGTCCTCCTCTGTTGATACTACACTTGCTGTCCTTGTCTCTGTGGTGGTCTTCGTGGTCTGTCCCGAGGCTGTGAGGGGGTTGTTATGTTCTGGTCCATATGTGTGTAACTTCCTGTGTTCTGACATCATTTTGACAAACGTTTGCTTCACACACACAACAATAAAACAACAAACAAAGAAGAAGAAGTCTCTTAAAGGGACAACATACCGGTCTTGTAAATGTGGGAGGGGCTTGTCTGACTGTGTCAACAACACTTTGATTATAAAAACAGTTTTTCTCCTCATCAGTCCATGTAAAGGCTTTTTTTAAACAAACCCTCTTATTTTGAAAGGGTGGAGGGGGGTGATGATGATGATGATGATGGTGCAGTCCTGTCAATCATTACACAAAGCCCGCCCCCTCTGGCCCAGCCCCGCCCCCTCCAGACCAGCACCAGTCCTTTAAACAGAAACCTTTCTGTCGCTCCGTCGTTCTGGATGCTTTTATTTTTATTTCCCCTCCTCCTCCTCCTCCTCCCACACACACTTTATATTCAGTTCACACACACACACACACCAATAAATATCAGCAGTTTGTGGTTAACAATGAGCTCAGTCCTGACTCAGTGTGTGTGTGTTGGGGAGGATTAACTGTCCTTTCATGGAGGGGGGAGGGGGGAGGGGTGAGGGTGGGGGGGGGGGGGGCATCATTTTTTCAGTCCGAGCGGATTTTATTTATTTATTTTTATCGAGTCCATCTTTTCCTTTAATTCTGTAAATTTACCTTGTTTGGACAGGTGAAGAAACCCCGCCCCCTCTGACACATCTCACCAGCTCATTGGATATAGTCCAGAGGCCACGCCCCCTGTGACACACCCAACCTGCTCATTGGATAAAGTCCAGAGGCCACGCCCCCTCTGACACACCCAACCCGCTCATTGGATATAGTCCAGAGCCCCCCCACCTGCCCCACCTCCTCAAAGACCCAGAAACAGTTCGCTGGCAGCTCTCTCTTTCTGCTTTAGTTCTACCTCGCTCGCCCCTCACCCACCCCCTCCTCCATCAGTCCGGCCAGTGACGCTTGTCCTTTCTGCTTTTATTCTGAAAGGGTCAGCCACAGTCCAGCTAAACGCCAAACATTTTGATTTTTAGACTCCTGAAGTACGAAGCTCCTGCAGAGGAAGAAGAGCTTCAGAGCACAAATTTAGAAACAACAAAATTTAGAAAATTTAATTTCTGAAAGTTTAAAAACTATAAAATACCAAATTTATGTAAAAGACAAATGACCTTGTTTGTTATTTAAATTTCAAACACAATTAATTAATTAATTAATTAAAGCGTAAGAATTTAACTGAGAATCATTCTGAGACTTTGACACTTGTTAACGAGGATCTTTGATTTCCTGCCTGACTCTTTAAGACGCAGAGCGAGGCGTCACTCTGGTGGAAAACTCCAGACTGGAAAACAACAACAACCAGAGAACCGGCAACGCTAGCCACCAATAGCTAGCCACCGGCTAAAGGCAGCGGCCGTCTCCGTCGTCCAGCAACAGGTGGCGCCGTGGTCGCAGCAGTAGAAGAAGAACAGGAAGCGGGAGGAGTAGCTTGGTGATTGGCTAACCTTCCCGGTTCGCGTTGCGGAGGTCGTCCCCGAGGCCGGGGCTCTGATGGCGTCCGACGCTTGTGACGAACGCGACGAGCCACCTGGTGGATGTCCACACTCTCGTCCAATGGGAACAGGGCACAGAGCTGAGCGCCGATGTCCGGTTGGATCTCCTGAAAGATATTTAACAAAAAAAATGTTTAATGCAACTAAAAAGACAACAGAAGAAGAAGAAAATGAAGCGAGCTCACCTGTCCGTCACGTCCAATTTTGACGGGCTTGTGTTCGTTCCAGGGGTTTGACAGGTGAGCCGTCTTAGTGAACGGAAGCTCCCTCCTGAAAGAAACACCATCTGTGTGAAAACCTGCAGGAACATGTGAGCCAACAATCGCGACCTCACGATCGCGATAAAGGTGGTGGAGCTGATCAGCACTCGTGTCCTTGTGTTGATGCACTGAACCTGAGAGTCGTGCTCGGTGTCACTAAACTGCTCAGACCGTCGTCCACCAGAGTAACGAGCCGTACTGCTGCATCTGTTCTGTTCACTGGTTCTGCTGTCGGCAGCACAAACACTTGTTTTGATCCACTGCTGAAGTTACCGCGGTCAACACAAACCACCGGTGTGTAACACGCTGTCGGACGTAATGTAGGTTTTAACTACAAAACAAACCTTATTTTAAAAGTCATCTTTGTTTTGTTGTTGAAGAAACAGAATAAAACTCCTTCAGTTGATTTGAGAGACGTGAAGTCACTTCCTGTCATGTCAACACAGCATCCATCAGCAGTAACAAGTGAGACCAGCGACGTCAACACTGAACCGCCAAGAAGACTTTAGACTGAACCAGCGTCAGTCTACAGCTCAATGAGCATTCAGACACAGGTTCTGCTGTCAGCTCAGACATGACAGGTCTCAGCCGTCAGGTCTCAGCCGTCAGGTCTCAGGATTCAAAGGGTTCATTCAGTAACGTGAAGCTAGCAGGGCAAACAGGCTAATGTTAGCTCTGGAGACAGCAGTGAAGGGTTCAGTGCACACACACTTCATTCAGTCCAAAGTGGGTTCTGAATCCAGCTGAAGAACCACAATCAAACCAAAGACTGTCATGCGGCTGTTGATGAGGTTTGTGGTCCCGTCGCCAACGTGTCAGAGACACGTGGCAGTGATGATCACACACACACACACACACACACACACACACACACACACACACACACACACACACGTTTACCTGCAGAGCCAGTCGATCTTGAAGACTCCGCCCAGCATCTTGGCGTTCATGCCGGCAGGAAGAACCCAATGGATCGGTGAGCCGCCGTGATGAGACTCTGAGGCCAAACGAGCGAAACCTGAAGACGAGGCGAAGAAGGCTGATGAATTTAAATCTTTGGAACTAATGAAGAAGAAGAGGAAGGACTAACGAGCAGCGTGCGATAATGACCTTGGAATTTGCCGCTCTCCCTGACGGAGAAGACGAGGATGACGCTCCGAGCTGAGCGAAAAGCTGCGTTCAGCTTCTTCTCGTTGACGGGCAGCGTGGACCAAACACCCTGAACATCACACAGACAGCCTCTCATCAGACTGGACATCAAAATGTCAACAACAACAGTAGTGAACTTGTAAACACGAGCTAACCTTAGCTTTAGCCAGCGAGACGTTCTCGTGGTTGTTGCTCTTGATGAGGAAGAACCGAGCGTCTCGCAGGATGTAACGCAGCTTACTGCTCGGATCCTGACAGATCACAAACTTCCCTGCAGGGACAACAAAGTTCAACATGTCTGCAACACAGGAAGTGGCTGTAATCTGATTACTTCACGTTAAACTAGCAGTAATCTGACTACCTCACTAATAACACATGTAATTAATGTCTCTGAGTGGACAGCAGGAACTAAAACAACATGTGTCCTTGATCACAGCTCATTAATATCAGTAACAGAGAGTAAAGATGGCCGCCTTACTCTCCATCCCTTTGCGAACAGCTCGGACCGACGACGACAGCTTCTCCCGCTTCTTCTCCGAACCTTTCAGAATAAGAGCACAGAATTAACTCACAGCTACAGACGGAGCAGCGATCCGCTCACGTCTGTTCTCAAGTTAAACTTTGTTTCCACTTCTTGAACTAACTTGATGATGATGATAACTTGAAGTTTTGGAGTGGGTCAGAATTAAGAAAAACTGTTTTGGTTGTTGTCATGGTTACCTGAGGCCTCGGAGGCGGAGCCTGAGTGCACAGACTCGCCGTCATCAGAGAAACTGACGGAGGAGGCGGAGCGCGAGTCGCCGGCCTCGCTGCGAGTGTCGTAGTCATTCCCCTCACCACCACGACGCTCATACTCCTCCTCTTCCTCCTCCTCATCCTCCTTCTCTCCTTCCTCCTCCTCCTCCTCTTCTTCTTCCTCCATGCCCTCCTCTTCTTCTTCTTCCTCCTCCTCCTCCTCTTCCTCCTCCTGATCCTCCTCCTCCTCTTCCTCTACATGGGAGGCAGTGGGGGAGGAGCTTCCTGACCCCGGCTCTGAGCCATACTCTGCTGCTGCCTCCTCCTCTGATTGGTTGTCATTGCCATGGGGGGAGGGGCTTACTCGCCGTTCGTCACGTCGCAGCTTCTGAATGCAAACCGAAAATGTATATAATTGGCTTTCAAACTGGAAGCTGATTGGCTGTGGTAGTTTTTATCTGATGTCATTATAAATATAGTGTTCAGTCAATATGAGAACAATTATTATTAGTAGTATCAGTGGTATTATTAAGTAGTAATAGTACGATGAATACCTGGCTCAGACCCTCCAGCCCTCTCTGAGACTCTCGCCGTCGTACGTCGTCTCCTCCGCGGCTTCTCGCTGGTTCTCGAGCTCCTCGCCGCCCCTTTCGCTCCTCATAGTATTCGTGACGGTAGCTGCTGGTGGTGGCGGCAGCGTGGCGGCCGCGGGGGCTGGATGCCACCTTCTTTGAGGAGGATGATGAGAGAGGTGGACCCGGAGCTCTCTTATTGGTGGAGGAGGACCTGGAGGGGGCATGGCCTGACGAGGGGCGGAGTCTCTTCAAGTCCTGGCTGCCAGAACGCTCACTCTTCCTCTTTGTTCCTGACAGACAGAGCAGAGGGTTAAATAACTCACCCAAGTACAGATGACTTACTGTGAGTAGCAGTAGTAGTACTAGTAGTATTTGTAGTAGTACTTGTACCTTTCTTGTCACTGACGTCTCGCTCTGTCTCGGGGTTGTACAGCTCGTCGTCTTGATCCGGAGCTTCGGTCAGAAGATCTTCAAGAACGTTCAGCTCGCCGTCTGAAACAACAACAAGCTGTTTACACTCAGCAGGTCGCAGCAGCAGGACGACGTCACTAACACTAAATAAACCCAGGAACATAAAGTCTACTGTCATACACCAGGGTTTCCCGTAGCGCTTTCCTGTTAAGGCGGCCGCCTTAACAGGAAAGCGCTGCCACCTAAACTAACGTCTTCAAAAAAAAAAAAAAAAATCTATATACTATACTAGCGATATTCACCGTGTTACTCTGTCATGTTTTCTCCCTTTCATTCCAAACCGTGTCCGACACTAGTCTCCCTTCTCTGCAGAACGTATTAAAATAATAATAATAAAACTAAAATACACTTTTTAAAATGGGCCTATGCGTCCGAATGCCTCTGAATCGCGCGATGTGTCCGAACCGCGGCATCTGGTGGTATGTCATCATGCTCATCAGACCGCTGCTTCACCAGCTGACCGAGAGGAACTCGCCGTCAACCTCGTAGCGGTTAACGTGAGCCGAGCCGCGGCTCTAGAGGCTCAGCCAGCTGCTGCAGCGGCTAGTAGCTGTTAGCTGTTAGCACGTACACACAGTCAGGATCAATCACATACACACAGTCAGGATCAATAACACACAGTCAGGATCAATCACACACGGTCAGGATCAATAACACACGGTCAGGATCAATCACACACGGTCAGGATCAATAACACACGGTCAGGATCAATCACACACGGTCAGGATCAATCACACACAGTCAGGATCTGAGTGGAGGAATAATTTATGTATTCTGATTTCAACAATAAAATACTGATGTGATTTTACGTGCCTGTTCTGATCTGTGACGCCATCATTGATCACATGTCATACATTCCATATTGATCCATAAACACTACAAATATCTGGGTGTGGTCATCGACAGTAAACTGGACTGGACTAAGAACACTGAAGTCCTCTACAAGAAGGGACAGAGCCGCCTCTATTTTCTGAGGAGGCTCCGCTCCTTTAACATCTGCTGGACTGTGCTGAGGATGTTTCATGAGTCTGTGGTGGCCGGTGCTGTTCTGTTTGCTGTTGTGTGCTGGGGCAGCAGGCTGAGAGTAGCAGACGCCAACAGACTAAACAAGCTGATCAGGAAGGCCAGTGACGCTGTGGGGGTGCAGCTGGACACTCTGACAGCAGTGTCAGACAGGAGGACGCTGTCCAAGTTGCGGGCGATACTGCAGTGTGACTTTCACCTCTCCACAACGCTCTGGTCAAACAGAGGAGCACCACTGAGCGCCACAGGAAGTCATTCCTACCTGTGGCCATTAAAATTTACAACTCCTCCCTCTGATGTTCGGACTCAAATGGCTATATATATTTATATATATATATTTATATATGTATATATATGTGTATCGCTGCCGTGAGGCGCGCGCAGAGCACCGAGTCAGCCCGAGGCAGGAGAGAAAAAAAAAAGAGACGAGTAATCTGACACCTCACACGTTGCCGCAATGATTGACAGCACGCAGCATCTGACCAATCAGCGGTCAGATGCGCCGACAGGCAGTTGGATGCAGGTGGAGAGATGGCGTCCAAACGGCAATATGAATCCGGAGCCAGCAAAAGAAAGACAAAGTCTAAACAAGAGGAGGCTCGTGCTTCACTTGAAGTTGGGTATGTTGTGGCATGAACACCTCAGCTGCTAGCCTGCTAATCATGAGACAGAAGAGAGGATAATTCTGTCTAGATGTGGACTGGAGATTAAATTTTCCAGCGGCCCTGATTATCATTTATTGAATGTCTTGTTAACTGCATCTACATTCACCTCTGTTGAAAAAGGAGCGGTTAATTGACCAGTTGGTGGTCGTATGTTGGCTCAGGTTTATAGCCTATCAATCTATGCTATCAATAGAAGTTTTGGGCTATTTTTATGGAGGTAAAATGTCGCCATCTCTTGGTGAATTTAATTCATAAGTCATTAGATAAGAAAGGGAGATTAGATAAAATTAAGATAATCCTTTATTTGACCCACAAGAGAAATGTAAAGCGTTGCAGCAGCAAACAGCAGTGTAGGAATATAGAACCTAAGTACTAAATGTAAAAATAAGTATATAAAAATATTTAAATATAGAAATATCATCAAATCAAATCATAATGAATATTATTAGCTGTAGTCGTATTTGCATTAATTGCATTTTAATCTTTGTGAGGCCAGCACCCAGTACGTCACAAGGGCCATCAGGCAGCGTGTCTACTGAAGCAGCCTGCATCTGTAAAAGGCTTGTTCCATTGTTGAAAGAGGCCGTTCATTTGATTTGTTCCTACTAATAAAAGGTTGTAAACCTAAATGGCATTTTGTGATACAGTCATTTTGTAAAGGGGGGGGCCTCAAAATAAAATTCTGCTTAGGGCCCCAATTTTGCCAGGGGCGGCCCTGCATATACCATATTTTTTATTGCACTGTATATATGTACATACTTGGTCATTGTACACTTGAGATTGAGATTGTCTACTTTAGTATTCCATCTTATTTTATTTCATTTGTTGCCTACTTTACTATTGCATTTATATCTTTCTCTCTTGTTCCTTCATGCTGTATTGTATCTCTACTTTGCACGGAGCATCTGGAACTAAAATAATTTCCCCCCGGAGATCAATAAAGTGTTCTGATTCTGATCAGCTGCAGCTCTCAACATGAGTCATATTTGACCATGTGATCGATGACCTGATCAGCTTCATCATGTTATCAGAACACATTTTAACTTGACATTAATGAATGAATATTACACATAATAATGTCTGGTGACTGTGACACTAAACGACAACGCCTTATCGATATGTCGATAGAGACGTAATCTATACCAATAAGAAGAGTTTGATAGACGGATCGATTAGTGAGCGTTAGCCGCCATGATGAATGAAAGAGAAGACACGTCACAGCTGCTGCAGGTCGGTGACTCACCTGTTAACGAGTCACTCGCTGACTAACATACTTATCAATAATGTATCGATGTGCCGAAGATGATCGATCCGCGGCTGAAACAACGAGCACCTCACCAGAACAAAGATAGCACACATGCTAATGCTAACAGCTAACTGCTGCTAACAAAGCAGCTCGCTCTTCCTCACCTTTGTCCTCGCGCCGGTCGGCCGCCATCACAGCCGCTGTGACGTGCTCCTGTCTCGCGCTCAGGTAACTAAAGCTGAAGTCCTGTGTTGTTTATTTTAAACACGAAATAATCAGAAAACAACAGCCTGGAGGCAGCTGGAGGAGGAAAATGGCCGACGGAGGCTGTTGTTGTAGCTTCTTCTTCTGCTGGTTTACCAACAGCGTGTAGGTGAACTGGCGCCGCCTGTCGGACCGCAGCGGCACACACACACACACACACACACACACTGCAGTAAAAAAATCAGCTGTTCATCCTTCTCTGGACGATTCACGTCAACCTGACATAAATACAAAATTGTGTTTGAATGTTTTTATTGTAAAAACTACAGACATGTGACGTCACAATCATGCTTTTGGTGATTCAAATTAAATCAATTTTATTCATACAGCCCAAAATCACAATCACACTGCCTCGATGGGCTTTACAGTCTGTACAGTGAACGACATCCTGTCCTCAGACCCTCATTCAACTGAGGAACAGCTTCACATGTTGATGGAAAAGACCCTCTAACAGGGAAACAAGACGATGGAGGAACCCTCAGGAGGAGCCAGAGGAGGATCTTCTTCCAGGACGGACAGTCGATAGATGTCGCAAGTACAGGAAGAGCAGCGAATCACAGTTTACAGCTTGCATTGACAGAAAATCTGATACAAATACACATTTTATCGATCATCAGTGAAAACCAATCAGTAACGGCAGCAGAAGAAGGATTTTGTTTTGAAAATCCCCCACAGGAAGTGCTTCATGCTGACTCGGAGCAGCTTCCGTGCGGTGTCAAACCGGAAGTCCACGTCAGGACTCAACGAGAACTGAAGACAACCTGAGTGGACCCGAACCGAACAGTTTCCCGTCAGACTCGGTTTGAACTCAAACTTATTTTCTTTTAGACACAAAATGGCGGACGAGGCCACGCGTAAGGCCGTGTCACAGATCCCGCTGCTGAAGACGCACGCGGGGCCGCGGGACGGCGCGCTGTGGCCGCAGCGGCTGAAGGAGGAGTACCAGGCGCTGATCCGCTTCGTGGAGCAGAACAAGGCGGCCGACAACGACTGGTTCCGCCTCGAGTCCAACCCGGACGGCACGCGTTGGTCCGGCACGTGCTGGTTCATTCACGAGCTGCTGCGCTACGAGTTCCGGCTGGAGTTCGACATCCCGGTGACGTACCCGGCCACGGCGCCGGAGGTGGCGGTCCCGGAGCTGGACGGGAAGACCGCAAAGATGTACCGCGGAGGGAGGATCTGCCTGACCGACCACTTCGCCCCGCTGTGGGCCCGGAACGCGCCACGCTTCGGTCTGGCGCACCTGATGGCACTGGGACTCGGACCGTGGCTCGCCGTGGAGATCCCGGACCTGATCAGCAAGGGGCTCGTGGTCCATAAGGAGCGAGAGCGCGAGGTTGCGGCGGAGTGACGTCACCATCCCAAACTTTGAACACTGAAAAACTGAACGAGAGGACCGGAACCGAGTCGAGTTCCATTCAGAGTAAAAATGACGAAAATATGAACAGAGTCTGGTGGAGAGGTGACTGATGCACACCTGACCGGAAATATTAAATGTGTGGTGACGTAACAGCTGTTGTTTGATGACGTTTCATTTTGATTCTAAACATGATTCTCAGAGCAGAGGTGAAGAAAAGTAACAGAAAAATGAACAGAGTCTGGTGGGAGGCAGTCAGTCAGGAAACAGGCAGTCAGTCAGTCAACAGGCAGTCAGGCAACAGGCAGTCAGTCAAGCAGCAGGCAGTAAGTCAGCAGTCGTCAGTCAGTCAGGAAACAGGCAGTCAGTCAGGCAACAGTCAGTCAGTCAACAGGCAGTCAGTCAAGCAGCAGGCAGTAAGTCAGCAGTCAACAGTCAGTCAGTCAGGAAACAGGCAGTCAGTCAGGCAACAGGCAGTAAGTCAGCAGTCAGTCAGGAAACAGGCAGTAAGTCAGGCAACAGGCAGTCAGTCAACAGTAAGTCAGCAGTCAGTCAGGAAACAGGCAGTAAGTCAGGCAACAGGCAGTCAGTCAACAGTAAGTCAGCAGTCAACAGTCAGTCAGTCAGGCTAACAGTAATGATCATTATTAACAACAGTATAAATGATGATGTCATGATGATGTCAACAGAAGGTTTCTCTCCATCTTTGTTGTTTTTGAATTGTTTTTATTTGTAGTTTCAGTGTTGATTTAGTTTTCAGTCATTTCCTGTCAGTAAACTTGGATAAGCTCCGCCCACTCGTCTGGAGGCCACACCCCATTTCCCTGCACGTTGCTCGGTGAGGACTTCCAGTCCCAGGTCCTGAGCGGGATGCTCCAGGTGTCTCCGTAGTTCGCCGTCACGTAATCGAGCGTTTCACAGGGAACACGAACTTTCAGCTCCAGAAGCTCCGCCCAGCAGAGCGAGAAACGAGGGAAGATGTACCTGAAGTACAACAATAAAACTTTATTTACAAGAGCAACCTTTTTTTTAAATTATTCAGGTGTTTTATTGTTTAAAGCGTAATTATAAAGTTTTCTAATGTGAGTCCTGACCCCCGCCCCCTCCCACTACTGTCAATATCAATAAAGTTTTATTAACTTGAACTTTTTGCCGCTCTTCGCCTGCGTCCCTCCGTTCCACACCACGTCTCCGTCTTCATAGAAGAAGAAAACGTCCAGCTTGACGTCATCACTCAGAAAGGAAAGTTCCAGACTGTCCTCCACCTGCATTTCAAAATAAAACACAGACGCCTTCAAAATAAAATACACGCCTTCGAAATGTCCTATCAGTTTCAAACTAAAGGTCCACAGGACGTTGTCTCACATGACAACAGAGCCAACATGGCGGCTCGTCTGGGAACAAGAACATCTGCAGAATCTGACGTCGTGATGATGTTTTTCATAGTTATACAAAGTTAAGTTGATTTTTATGTTTCAGGGCATCCGTCTCTGGAAACACCACACTCCCAGAATGCACTGCACAGCTTCCTCGGCTGAATAACGGACGCGGCAGCAGCAGGAGGCGGAGCTGAAGAGCAGCCATCAAGCCTTCAGTCTGTACAGGAAGTCACATCCTGTCAGATCTGATCTTAATTATTTAAATGTGATCAGAAACATTTATCAGTGTTCGCTCCGCTCGTACAGGAACACCACCTGGGACAAAATACATAAAACAGCCTGAGACGAAACACAAAAGACTGGACCATGTTTAAGATGGCGGCCGACTGTCTGCTCCTGACCCTGAATAATGCCACCAACATCAGCAGGTCTCACAGGTCAACCTGCTAAAAATCACCTGTTAACCCGTCTGTGATTTTAATCTGAAGTCATGACCCGTTCACTGAGACGTGACCCGTTCACTGAGACGTGACCTGTTTATCGAGACGTGACCCGTTCACTGTCAGAATCTGATCTGTTCGGTCCAAGACATTGATCAGTGTTCAGTTGTTTGTGGATCATTTCACATCACTTCTCAGCAGACTCGTCCCTCTCACACTACATTAATAATACATCAGTACATTAAAAATACGAGACAGTAGTTTCATTATTGATCCGTCACATATTGATCCGTTCTCCTCTGAATATAAAACATCAAATAGTTGAGTCAACGTCTGAACCAATCAGCTGTTAGATCAGGAGACAGCCAGGTGTTTCCCATTAGTCTGACACTAATCTAACCAGCATGCACTGCGGCTGATTGATTCTGCTCGTCTGGACGGAGCCTGGTGAAAACAGTCAACACAACCCTTCAGAAGAAAATACAGGAAACGACAGCTACAAACAAACTCTTCAAAATAAAATACCTGCTTCACAAAGTCAGCACAGTGGCTATAAAAGTATTTGTAGAAAAACAATTATTGAAGAAGACAGAGACTCAAAATAAGTGAAGATGAAGAGTCTCTCAGCTTCATACTTGCGTCTGAAGTTTGGACTGTAAACGGTGACGGGTGCACAGAACTCTTGGCCCAGATATCCTGCAGCTGAACCGGACTGTAAATCAGACCTCGACTCTCAAGATTAAAGAAAGAAAACAAAGTTATCACCTTTCCAAACTTGTGTTTGAGCGACAGGCCGGCGTCCCTGAACGCTGTGACCATGTCCGACCTGAAGTCTACGATGAAAATCCCGATATCAACGTCACGGCTGTACGAGATGATACTGCACTGCCTGAACCAGCCTGCAGGGGGCGAGAGAGACGGAGAGAGATGTTCACGTCATACACAGGATATCGTGCGGCGATGCTACTGGATGCCATCATGCTAAATTAGCATGTGGTCACGCCGCAGACACTCAGCGTGTTACCCAGACAGGTGCCGCTGCTGAGCCAGAAGGGGACGTCGAGGCGTGCGAGTGTTCGAGCTGCCAGGTGAAGCAGAGACTTCACTTTCCTCCTGAAGTCGAGCGCCTCTGGAGACGAGTCGTCAGGGTAGAGCTGCAGTCACACACAGTGGAGAGAGAGAGAGAGAGCTGTTTTCATCATTTACATTTCATTTAAACTTTTTAAAATAACTTGTTCATTTTTCTCTTTCACTTCCTCTTTTATTTCCCCCTTTCACAATAAAAGCCCTGGGTTCTTTCTCACTTGTTGGAAGTTGCGGGCGTCACGGTAACGGCACTCCAGGAAGTGGGCGTGTCGCTGCTCGTACAGGAAACGGGAGACGTTGCGTGGGATACGAATGTCGAGGCCGTCCAGGACTGTCAGAACCAGCTCCGGCCTGCAGGGGGCGACCACACAAAACAAACAGAGATTATGTTTCATTAGACGTGTTTTAATAATAATAATAATCATGTGATAATAAATCAGATAACAAACATGTCTGAAATCAGATGGAAGTCTGAATGAGTTCATTAATGTTTCCACACAATCATCATCAGACTTCATGTGTTTAACCATCGTAAGTCTCAGAACAACAATGATCACACATGTGATCTATTGATCTATTGATCTATAAAGCTGATGACTCAATGTGATTCTCTTCAGGTCGACACTATTCAGACGTTTCACATCAGATTCAAGGGCTCGTCCTGTTTCAGAGGTTTTCACCTGTCGTACGCTCCAGCGTGGCGTCCGTAGTCGAGCAGTTTGAAGGGAGCAAAGCTTCGGTCCATGTTGGCTTTGAGACGTAACGCTCCGTGCCAGAGGTAGTTCCCGCTCCGCTCGTACAGGAACACCACCTGGGACAAAATACATAAAACAGCCTGAGATGAAACACAAAAGACCGGACCATATTTAAGATGGCAGCCGACTGTCTGCTTCTGACCCTGAATAATGCCACCAACATCAGCAGGTCTCACAGGTCGACCTGCTAAAAATCACCTGTTAACCCGTCTGTGATTTTAATCTGAAGACATGACCCATTCACTGAGACATGACCCGTTTACTGAGACATGACCCGTTTACTGAGACGTGACCCGTTCACTGAGACATGACCCGTTCACTGTCGGAATCTGATCTGTTCGGTCCAATAAAATTAAGAAAGACTGGAGGAGCTGCACCAACTTGAATAAGGATGAAATAATGTTATCGTGCGGCTCTTCTAGACTTTCCAAATGTTATTGGACTGAATGGATCAGATTCTGACAGTAAATGGGTCATGTCTCAGTGAACGGGTCATGTCTCAGTGAACGGGTCATGTCTCAATGAACGGGTCACGTCTCAGTGAACGGGTCATGTCTCAATGAACGGGTCATGACTCAGTGAACGGGTCATGTCTCAGTGAACGGGTCATGTCTCAATGAACGGGTCATGTCTCAGTGAACGGGTCACGTCTTGGGGCTGTGACGCTCAAAATAATTTGTCCACACAGCCTCTTCTTTCAACATGTGAGCTTGTGGGAAAAAGTGTTTTGGGCCGCAGGGCGCCACGTGACGCTGGAGTTTCACACTTCGGCCACTACAGAAACTGGCTTCAAACCCCGACCCACTTCCTGGGGGCTTGATGCAGCCCCACCCACCTGGATGATGTAGCCATGGAGGCGGAACAGGAAGTGCAGGGGGATCTCCTCTCCTGATAGGGTGTCCAGACTGGCCAATCGCGGGTCCTCTCCTCGCAGCTCCAGCAGGTCGAAGCCTTTTTGCTCCGCAGCCAATAGGAGGCCAGGCTGACCAAAACAAAATAAATATAGTACCAACAATAACTAATAACACTTCCTGCAAATATATCTCATCTCATCTCATCTCTGCTTTCACACTTTCTCTTGGGACCATGAACACACCACTTACATCATACTTCCACAGGTTGGCATGCAGAGCGAAGGACGTGATTGGCCGGCCAGTGCACAGGAAGCTGCAGTGCGGCTCACGCACCAGCCTGTCGCGCTGCCGCAAAGCATCCTGGGAGAGAAGCGTCAGTGCGGCTGTGTCTGCGAGGAACAACGGCAGCCTGAAGCGCTGAGCTAATGCCAGAAACTTCTTCACCGTCTGCTGCAGAAACCAGACAGCAGGTTCAGTGAGGCTAACAGAGAGGCTAACAACATGGCGGATGCTAGCATTAATTCTGACTCACCCATTGGACGTCGTTGGCAGTCAGGTGACCTGTTCGGCTCAGGATGTGAGGGCCAGGCTGCAGAAAAAAGGCATGCTGGGATATTAAATGATAACTTCAGTGAGATGTCGTCATTCACACACCACGTGTTACTGGAGGAAACCACCAGAGGGCACGTCAGCCTGTCGTGTTCACTGACCTCTGACCCTGTCACGTCTTCATACAGACCTCTGACCCTGTCACTTCTCCTCACCTGACCATCACCTGCCCGCCACCTGACCGTCACAACGTTCATTTGTGTTTTATTGTTGAATGGACGGAGTGACGTCAGCAGAGTCACTTCTGTAGAAGATGTCACCACATTTCAGTTTGTGAGTATAAAATGTTAATGTGATGATGATGATGATGTTTGAGGCATTCACTGGTAACCCATGGTTACCCTGTGTTTAATATTACGGCAGTAATAGTGGGTCGTTCTCTCAGGCAGTCTGCAGAAAGTGTCCTCCAGCGAGTCCTCGTGGTCCCAACAGGCAGACAGAGCTGCAGGTCTCAGTGAGGGGACACTTGTGCTGCATTCAGGTGCTCCTCGGATGTTCCCCCTTCCTGAGTTGGGAAGTCATACTTCCGGCGGAAACAGCACCTTCCCATAGCACGTGTACTCACCATGGCACACACACTTACACGTGTTAGTGTCTCATGATTGACCCTGCTGGCTTTCCATTCTTCCGATTTAACAGCTTTCACACGTTTATCTCGCTGTTGGAACATTTTTAATTATTAATTCAAACTCTGACCAACAGATTCATGGTCTGAAGCCACCGATCAATCCGCTGATCGATTATTGAAAAACTGTTTGTTTGTTGTTGACGGTGTCTCACCTTGCTGACGTACTTCCTGTAGTAATACAGCTGGAACAGCAGGAACACGGAGCTGCTGACGATCAGCAGCGACAAAACGGCCGTCCGGTTCACACGAGGCATCCGGAAGCACTGCACGTCAGCCTGCTCCTCATGACGTCATCGCCGAGGCTCTCTGTCCGGGATTAACGGCGGCAAAACCAGACAATGGCGCGAAGAAACACCGAGCCGTCCGCAGCGTCAAGAGGCGCCGCCATCTTTAAAACAACCCGAGGAGAGGACGAGCTTTTCCGGCGGGGGCCTTCACAATAAAAGCACAGCGCGACGCTTTTGTTCTTTTTTATCAAACGTATCTCACAAAAACAAACAACAGCGCCATCAGGTGGAGAAGAAGGGAAGAGCCGACACATCTGAACTGAGTTTCAAATGGATGAAACGAACAAATTAAACAAACAGAATAAAAATCAATCAGGGTCAGTTTAGAGACGACACACAGATAAAGATGTGTTTTATTCTGGTAGTCTGATGGAGTGGAGGAGCTGAGCAGCCCTGAGAACAAAGGTCCTCCTCCTCTGTGTCCTGCAGCTCGGCAGCAGAGCCGGCGTCCTGAGAGGAACCAGTCAAAGGCTGGGGACAGAGCGAGGGACGAGTCCTGAAGGATCCGGAGCGGTCCTCAGTGTTCTGACCGGCGGTCCAATGGGTTCAGAGCAGACTTGACTGTGCTCTGCAGGCACGTCCTGTTTTGCAGACTTATGGAGTGGAACCGGCAGGAGATGGAGAAAGTGATGAGTCCATGAAGGAGAAATGAAATGTCTGAAGAATGTTCTCATTCACTGCCGCTGCTGGCATCTCCTGAAGATCTCCTCAGTGTTGGAGGCAAATTTAAACGTACTGTCAAAAATTGTGCCCAGGTATTTGTCCTCCACCAGCTCGAGCTCCCTCTGCCTGCTGGAGAAGGTCACCACCATCTCTTTGGTCTTCTGTGTTTAGCTCCAGGGCAGATTTGTCACATCACTCCACAGACTCCTGCAGCACTGAGCTGTGGTGACGTGAGGACCTGAGAGCAGCGACAGGAGAACTGATGAACCAGATGAGTCAGGATGGGTGGACCTGCAGTCATCTGTGCAGAGGATGAAGAGCAGAGGAGAGAGGATGCAGACCTGAGGGGAGCCTGGAGAGGTGTCGGAGTAGGTGTTGTTGACCAGCACCCTCTGTGATCTGTTGGTCAGGAAGTCTGTGATCCACTGGATCAGCTGGTGGTCCAGGTGGGAGCGGTGGAGAGTTTCTCTGCGGGGATGTGGAGCTGTAGGGTGATGAATGCAGAGGAGTCTGCAAACAGGAGTCTGGCTGTGGTGTTGGGTGGATCCAGGTGTTTGTGTACCTGTCCATGATGAGTGTTTTCATCATCAACCCCTCTGCCTGCACGGTACCGAACTGGAGAGGGTCCATCAGTGGGTCCGTTACTGTGATGATGTCTCTCTTTATGACCCTCTCCATAGCCTTCATCAGGAGAGAGGTGAGAGCCACAGGCCTCAGGTCGTTCAGAGCCTCGACTGAGCAGCTGGGGAACGGTGCCGCTGTCCACACGCCCCCCAGCTGCTCTGCACAGCACCGCAGGACGCGGCCACTGATGTCGTCTGGGCCAGGTGCTGGGTTCTCCTTGGTCCTCCTGGGGGCTCTCACCGCCTCCTCCCTGTTGAAGGAGAGTTCAGCTGCTGCAGGCTTGAGGGAGGAGATGAATGCTCCTAGCCGGGTGGTGTTATATCCACACATACACGACCGTACTGAGATCAGAAGGGGACAGATAGAGTAAATAATATAAATATGAATATAAATGTAAAACGTGTAAAAAGGCCTCCAGGTGTGTGTGTGTGTGTGTGTCCTCTGCCCAGACTCATGGTCAGGTGTCAGTGGGAGGAAACACTCGGTCCTGGTTGCAGTTGGAGGAGCGCTGATCTGAAGGCTGCTGCCTGATCAGGTCATGGTGAGGACGTGACGTGTCGTCCATGACGGTCAGCAGTTTGTGCAGCATCCTTCTCTCCACGACCACCTCGTGGGACCCCGGAGCTGATCCCAGTACAGAACCAGCCTCCGGCCCATTTGTTCGGTCTCTGTGTCGCTGGCTCTGGTGCTACTTCTCAACATCTTACTGCACACAGATCTGAGCTGGTCTGCTCTGTCCACAGGTCCAGTCTGCTGTCGAGCTGAACACTGAGGTGTCTGCAGCTCTCCACAATGAAGTCACGTGACAGTTTGACACAATGAATCAAATCACAATTATGTGTATGAACGTGTCAGTCTGCCTCAGAGGCTGAAGTTTACTGTCGTCACAAACTCTTCACCAGCTTTACAGACTGACGTCCGTCACATTGAGCCTGGACCTCAGCTGTCCTCAGAGGAGCTGGTCTGTCCTCAGAGGACCTCAGCTGTCCTCAGAGGAGCTGGTCTCACGTTTATTCATCTCGTTGGACTTTAATGTGTCAAACATGGATCGTTTCATTCTCCTTCATGTGAGTTTATCTTCATTTATTCAAACAGAAGTTATTTATTTCTGTCAGACGGATCAACGCAGCTTCGTTCACCCTGTTCATGACTGTGAGCTTAAACATGACAAACGTTTGATCAGATTCACTGAATTCATTCAGAACTAAAGTGAAATATTTCAGTTTCACAGCTGAGTCAGTGCAGATGTTTGTCCTGCGGAGGGCGCCGTTCCTTCACATATAAACACTCTGACAAACAAACAAACAAACAAACAGTTTTTCTGTTCAAACATTTTAATTAAAACTGTAAACTTCCAAATAAGGTCGGCAGCGTGGCTGGTTTGGGGTGGGGCTTGTAGCCAATTCGCTCGTTAATAAGCTCCGCCCTCGACGCCGCAGTGGAGGAAGAAGCGGAGGCAGAGGCTCCGCCCCCCATGATGTCAACACTGATAACAGAAGCCCCGCCCATGCCACCTCCTGACTCCGCCTCCTCTCGCTGACGCTTCCTGGCCTGAAAAAAAAGAAACTGATCAGACACAAGACACGCCCCCAGACCTGATCAATATATTGATCCATACTGACTGCACAGAGTCATGGCGTCTGATAGATACTGTTGGTTGATGCTGATCAGTATTGATTGATGCTGATCAGCATTGATCGACATTAGGAGGAAGTGATGTAACCTCAAGCTCCTTCTTGACGCTCTCGAACTCCTCGGTGTCGTCGATCTTCAGCTCCAGACGGGTCGGTTTCCTCCTCAGCATCTCTTCTTCAGAACACACACACACACAGTGACACACACACAGTGAGACACACACACACACACACACACACACAGTGACCCACACACAGTGACACACACGCACACACAGTGACACACACACACACACACACGCTGATAGTGTTATTGATTATCTCCAGCAGGACCTGATGACATCATTATAAAACCGGAAGTGATGTGAAATCAAATAAACCATGAAGCTCATTAGCATGACACTATTAAACTGAACACAGTACTAAGCTAAGCTAACAGGCTAACGTCTGTTCGAACATCTACAAACCGTGAATTTGGCCGGAAGTAGACGCGCGTGCTGCTCACCTGCAGCCCACAGTTTCAACAGGTGTACTGGACGTGTGTAAAGTTACCTGCCAGGTGTGTTGTTGCGGGATTTTCGCGGCTTTTCTCTCCTCTTGTGTTTGTTTGCTGCTGCTCTGTCCACCGGAAGAACAACCTCTGACCCGGAAGCTGATGACGTGTTTACATCCGGGTGACGCCGCCGCCGCCGCCGCTTCGTCTCTCCTCACATGTAAGTTTAAATGTAATTAAAATGTTTAAAGTTCAGAAAGGCTCCGCCGCACACCTGACAGTCACACCTGCCGTCCGCCCGCTCAGGTGTGGCTGACGTGGCGCGTGACGCTGCTGTTAGGGTGTTTGAGTTGTTGCTCATGCTAATGCTAATGCTAATGCTAACGCTAACATTAGCTGTGCAGCCGCGTTTTGTCTTTTTCTCCTGTTGAACGTCGGAGCTCGTCTGTCTGCGGAACCAGACTCCATTTGAAAACCGCCTGATTTAAGACTGATGGAGGCGCAGACACGCAGAGCTCGGGCGGGTCAGCTGGTGTCAGTGAACTGTGTACAACTCAACGAGTCTGCTGACACGAGGATCAATAACCACTGATCAGTCAGTATTGATCATGTGACGTAAACGGGAATATCACAGAAGAATCACGTCTTCAGTCGAACTGTTCATTTCTATAAACTGATTCACAGGTTCTGTTGGAGTGGTCCGGTCCACTCTACCGGTGGCGCCCCGCCTGTAGGTGGCGCTGCTCAGTCACGTTCAACCAGCTCAGTAACTGATGAAGTGACAGTGACTCGCACAGTGACGCGGTGTCATTCAAGTTCTGATCATTTTAACTCAACTACTTATTTTTTATTGTCTCATTTACATTACAGTCTCATTTCTAATCCGACCTGTCTGTTGTGGTTCTGCCTGCTCGGTTCTAAAAGTCTCAAGAAACCAATGGTCCAGTACGACAGAGGACATCACAGGGTTTGGTCGTCCTTATTTCACATTTGGACCACACGAGACCAGGTCCAGATCAGAAACCACTAACTTACTCCAGTCAGTTCTGGACCACACGAGACCAGGTCCAGATCAGAGTCTGGACCACAGTCAGAAGGAGACTTGGTCTTGAAGCGTCGTTAAACAAACAGCGTTGATAAACATGTTTGAGATATTTTAGTTTATTCTCTGTTGTTTATATTTTCGGACTTGTTTTCTTTTAGTTACATTTATTGTGTTAATTACAAACTTTACATTTTCTCATTAAAATCAGATCATCTCATTTATTATGTACGAAGTTTGTTTTGTTGCGTGATGTTTGATGATTTATTGACGATCATGTGAAACATTTAGTTTAGTTTTGATTGTTACAAGAAAATCTGATTTTTAAAATGAAGAAGAATTTAATTTATTTACTTGAGTTGTTTTTTGTCAGTTTTCCCAGCAGCCTCTGGGGCTGACAGCAGCTACAGCAGCAGCAGAAGAAGAAAACGTGAAAAAAATGTCTGACGACGAGGACTTGGCTCCGGCCGTGAAGAGGAGCCGTGTTTACTACGGAAGCCTGGAGGAGAAAGAGCGCGAGCGTCTGAGTTCACTGACGGCGAGCAGCAAGATGACAGGAAGTGAAGGGGTGAAGGCGGGGATCGAGGCGGGAAACATCAACATCTCTTCAGGTCGGTCTCATGTTGTGAACTTCAGAAGGACGTGAACGCGTGTGTGTGTGTCTGTGTGTGCCTGACTCTGTTTCCCATGATGCCGTGCAGGAGAGACTCTGGAGATGGAGGAGCGGGTCAGCGAGCGGCAGCAGGAAGCTCTCGCTGCGTTCGAGCGGCGACGCCGAGCGCGACAGATCACCGTCTCCACCGACGACGCTGAGGTGAAGGCCGGCCTCCGAGCGCTGGGAGAGCCAATCACGTTGTTTGGAGAGGGACCAGCTGACCGCCGCGAGAGGTGCGTTTCAAAACACACACACACACACAGATCAACATCAGTGACCAGCAGCTGGTTACAGTCTGGTAATCAGGTAATGATCAGTTAACGGGTGATATTGATCGCTGATCAGAAACAAAGTTCTGTCTTGTCTGTGTCCTCAGACTGCGAAGTGTTCTGTCTGTCGTCGGTCCGGACGCTCTGAAGAAGTCCAGGAGAGACGAGGAGCGAGCCAAGAGGTCACAGGACGAGGTCAGCACACACACACACACACACACACACACACACACGTTCCACAAAAATAAACTAAATGAACATTTTGTTTTTGTTTTTTCTTTCTGGCCAATCACAGTGCCAGCAGACATGGTACCACGAAGGCTCCGCCTCCCTGAAGGACGCTCGACTCTGGTTGGCCAAATACTCTCTGCCACGGTGAGTCACCAACAAAGCAACCAATCAGAGCGAGAGGACGACTTTTGGTCTCTCCTTCATGTTTCAAACTGAACAGAAGTTATCAGAGTGATCTGATTGGCTGTGACTCAAGCTTCTGCTGTGATTGGTCCATCAGGGCGATGAGGCGCCTGGAGGCTGCACGTGCTCAGAAGGATGTTTCCGAGTCAACCAGGACGATCCGGCAACAGGAGCTGCACAAGAGCCTGAGGGTGAGAGAGACGATCAATAATCGATTTTAATTTATTAGATAAGAATGTTCAGAAAGATTAATCAGGTCAAATCAATAACTGACGTTAATAAACTATTCGATAAATAAAGTTTTTCTCCATTTTTTGTTTGAACATTTTTGTGATCAAAGTTCTGACAGATTTTCACAATAAAACAGGAACATGATCACAGCTAAACTTTCAAAATAAAACGGACATCACCAGAAGGTCCAGCGTTAGGTGTCTGATGACGATGATGAAGATGGTCAACAGTTTGATTTTATTGATCTCCAGCATCATCGTCAAAAACAAGACAGTTTTCAACTCAAAGTTGGTCGTTTAATAAAAAATCTAATAACGAAATGAACAAGAAACAACATGGATACGTCCAAACTCTTCTTCACCACAGAAGAAGAAATCAGAACTTTATTTTTAATTTAAACGTATTTTACAAACGTTAAGAAGCTCGAGCTCACAAACAAGACTTGTTGTTTATTAGAAGAATCAGAAACCCAAAAAACTGAATTCAGATTTATATTTTATCATTTTTCATTACTTCTGCATCGTACACATCATTAAATACTCATCAAAAATAAATTAATTAAACTTTCCTGACAACATGATCTCTGAACTTCTCCTCCTCTTCCTCTTCCTCCTCTTCTTCCTCCTCCAGAATCTCAACAACTTCTGCAGTCAGATTGGTGATGATCGACCAATCAGCTTCTGCCACTTCAGCCCCGACTCCAAAATGCTGGCCACGGCCTCCTGGTACCAAGCCCCGCCCACTACAGCATTAGCATACATGTAGCTAGCATAACCATCAAAGCAGCTAACACAGGAACACACACACAGATAGCATTAGCATTAAGGTTGTTAGCATCTTAGCTTGTTGACTTACACATGCTCATGTTATGATGCTAATGCTAAACATGCTAACGCCCCTTTACAGGAGCGGTCTGTGTAAGCTGTGGTCCGTCCCCGACTGCAACCTGATTCGTACACTGAGAGGTGGGCGGAGCTTCACATTTTAATTATTAACATTTATTTTGATTTTCACTGTTTCTGTCATGAAGATGAATATTAATGTTTGTTATTATTTTGTGTACAAAGAAACATTTTTTAGTTTTTATCAGAAATATCAAACATGATTGTTTCACTTTAATCGCTGAGGCTCCACCCCCTCTCTGTCCCTGCTCTCTGATTGGCTTAAGGACACAACACCAACGTTGGAGCGGTTGTCTTCCGTCCACAGGCCGGAGTCTCCCTCGACCAATCAGACGTCAGCTTGGCCTCGTGTGCTGCGGACGGCTCTGTGAAGCTGTGGAACCTGGAGAGGTAGGAGACGAGGAGGGAGGAGACGAGGAAGGAGGGGACGAGGAGGGAGGGGACGAGGAGGGAGGAGACGAGGAAGGAGGGGACGAGGAGGGAGGAGACGAGGAGGGAGGGGACGAGGAGAGACGAGGAGGGAGGGGACGAGGAGGGAGGGGACGAGGAGAGACGAGGAGGGAGGAGACGAGGAGGGAGGGGACGAGGAGGGAGGGGACGAGGAGGGAGGAGACGAGGAGGGAGGAGACGAGGAAGGAGGGGACGAGGAGGGAGGGGACGAGGAGGGAGGAGACGAGGAGGGAGGAGACGAGGAGGGAGGAGACGAGGAGGGAGGGGACGAGGAGGGAGGAGACGAGGACCTGTTCTGTACGTGGTCTTCCATATATGGTCATTCATTCCTGTCTCTGTCTCTATGGTTGCCCTAGTGATGAGCCGGTGGCTGACATCGAGGGTCACAGTGAGCGAGTGTCCCGCGTGTCCTGGCATCCTTCAGGACGCTTTCTGGGAACGAGCAGGTACTCACTCTGTGTACCAATACACACCTGCAGTATTTATGTATGTGTGTACTAATACACAGTGTTTATGTATCTGTCTATGTATTAATACACATTAGCAGTACTGATCCTGTGTCTGTGTGTAGTTATGATAACTCGTGGCGTCTGTGGGATCTGGAGGTTCAGGAGGAAATCCTCCATCAGGAAGGTCACAGCAAAGGAGTCCACGACCTGCACTTCCACCCCGACGGCTCCCTGGCTGCTACTGGGTAAAATACACACTGTACCGCACACTGTACTGCACACTGTACTGCACACTGTACTGCACACTGTCCTACACACTGTACTGCACCCTGTACTGCACAATGTACTGCACACTGTCCTGCACACTGTACTGCACACTGTCCTGCACACTGTACTGCACACTGTACTGCACACTGTCCTACACACTGTCCTGCACCCTGTACTGCACCCTGTACTGCACACTGTACCGCACACTGTACTGCACACTGTCCTACACACTGTACTGCACACTGTACTGCACACTGTCCTACACCCTGTACTGCACCCTGTACTGCACACTGTCCTACACCCTGTCCTACACCCTGTACTGCACCCTGTACTGCACACTGTCCTACACCCTGTACTGCACACTGTCCTGCACACTGTCCTACACACTGTACTGCACACTGTACTGCACACTGTACTGCACACTGTACCGCACACTGTACCGCACACTGTCCCACACCCTGTACTGCACACTGTACTGCACACTGTCCTACACACTGTACTGCACACTGTACTGCACACTGTACTGCACACTGTCCCGCACACTGTACTGCACACTGTCCTACACACTGTCCCACACACCACATAAGACATGAACAAATAGTAAATGTATATTTAAATATAAAGTGAGATGAAACTTGTTAGTGTGTATTAACTTTCTGTGGCTCCGCCCCCGTCTGATTAATCATCTGTCTGTCTCTCGACTCTCATCCAATCAGCGGGTTGGATGCGTTTGGTCGGGTGTGGGACCTTCGGACGGGACGCTGCGTTGTTTTCCTGGAGGGACACCTGAAGGAGATCTACAGTCTGCACTTCTCCCCCAACGGGTCAGCCAATCAGAGAACAGCCAGCAAAACACACAGCCAATCAGAGAACAGCCAGCAAAACACACAGCCAATCAGAGAACAGCCAGCAAAACACACAGCCAATCAGAGAGGAACAATGGAAACGACAGAAACACTGCTGACATTGTTTAAATGTGTTTGTAGTTTTTATTGATGAATCTTCATTCCTTACGGTTTGATGATGTCATGACGTCACATATCAGCTGATACTCGTTTACTTCCTGTTGTTACAAAGTTAAACGTTTGTTTTGAACGTTTCTTCTTTTTGTTTAAACACAATGTTTAATGTTATAATATTTTTACACTATAATTATTTTACTTTGGTTTCTCAGGTATCACCTGGCGACAGGAAGTGGTGACAACACCTGTAAGGTTTGGGAGCTGAGAAACAGGAAGTGTCTGTACACAGTCCCCGCCCACCAGAACCTGCTGTCAGCTGTCCGCTTCCAACGTAAGAAACACACCTTAATTTATGTTATTTGTTACTTTTTCCTCACTTTTATTTTGTCAGTTTTCGTTTCTCACTTCCTGTTTGTGTGCAGCCACAGACGGCCACTTCCTGTTGACGGGAGCGTACGACAACACTGCGAAGGTTTGGAGTCACCCGGGCTGGACGCCGCTGAAGACGCTGGCCGGACACGAGGGGAAGGTACGAACACTCTGATTGGTCTGTTCAGACGATGCTGCTGATTGGTGGACAGTTCACACCTGTTTTTGTGTCTTCAGGTGATGGGCGTCGACGTGTCGCCTGACGGGAAACTGATCGCCACCAGCTCCTACGACCGAACCTTCAAACTCTGGTTGTCTGAGTGATGTCATGATGACATCATGATGACATCATGTGCTGTGACAAAGATACAAAGTCTTTTGGCAGATAAAATGTTTCAGTGTTTTTCTCTTTTTTATTAATAAAGTTTTACATTCTGGAACTTTGTTTTAGTCCAAACTCGATGATGTCACTTTCAAACTGTAAACATCAAAACAAGCATTTAATAAAGTACAAAACAAAAAGTGTCACAGCAGTGCACTCTTGGCGTACGACAGCAGACACAGTGATTGGTCGAACGATGACTGTAGCTCCGCCCACCCTGCTTCCAGACGGGAGGAGAGGCGGAGCAATGCTGCCATGGCAACAGAGTCCTGTGACAGCGAGCGGAGGTGAAGCTGAAAAGCAAAACAAAAACCCGAATAAACAGGAAGCCCAGGAAAGATTTTCACAATAAAAAGATATTGAATATTCATTGAAGCTGCAAGCTGAGCTCTGATTGGCTGACCTTCAGGAAAAGCGCCAGGTAAGCATGAGCCAGATCAAAATCCCGCCCACTGGCCAACATGCTGTCAATCATCTGGATGAAGGCGAGCAGGAGGCTGCTGGCTCCACCCCCCTCTGATGTCAGAGCAGTGAGCTCCACGGAGACCGCCGCCGGCCCACAATCCTTCAGGAGACTTAGTGGGCGATCGACTGCACAGAGAGAGAATTCGTTTTTTAAAATCTTTGAACTGTTCCTTTAATCAAAGATGTCAATCTTTAAATAACAAACGTACACAAACGAGCCGATAACGTAAACACAATGATGACAACAATAACAAGCTGTTAGCAAGCTGCTAAATTAAGTATAATTAAAAGACTCACATGATCCGGACTCAAGAGCCGACTCCAGATCAGAACCGAACTGTGACCTCTGACACAGCGAGCCCCAACTCAGCACCTTCGACTGAAACAACAGCAGTCAGCAACAACTCAGTCGACGACAACAACAACAACAACTCAGTCGACAGCAACAACAACAACACAGTCAACAAAAACACAGTTGTCCACAACACAGTCGACAACAACAACAACACAGTCAACAACAACGAACTCATCAACAAGCGTCGGCAGGATGAAACAGGATTTTAGAAATAAAAGCTCTACCTGTGTTTCCTGTTCAGTTGCCGTGGGCGACGTGAATCGAGGGGTGAGACCAGGAAGTGTTGGCAGGAAGAAGGGAGCTGCAGCCGGAGCAGCAGGGGGCGCTGCAGGTTTATTCCTCCTCTACAAACACATCAGTGATATTTAAATCAACGGGTACGTTCAGATGCCTCAGATGACATCACAGATAAATAATCCACGCCTCGGTGTTGGTTCAGGCCACGCCTCCTGGTGTCTTTGCTTCCTGCTGGGGACTCAGACTCACCTTGATGACATCCAGGTGCAGGAGACTTTTCCATCGAGACTCCGGCAGCAGAGACAGAGTCACAAGCTCCGCCCCCAACTGATCAGCTGACTCGTACGCATCGTCAGCCTCCTCTGATGTCATTTCCTGTTCCGACTCGTCCACTGTGACACCCGGCAGCGTCTCCACAGCTGGTTGGTAGTCAGCTGGGAGGGGGCGGAGCCCCACAGGTCCACAAAGACTCTTATTGGTCCTGAGGGAGGAGAGCTGCACTGTGATTGGCTGACAACTCAAACACAGAGTGATGTAATCTTTATAAAAGGTCAACACAGGCTGCTGATTGGCTGCTGTAACTAAACACTGATTGGTTCAGACCAGAGGTAGACGCCCAGACTGTCGACGTGAGTCGTCGCCAGGAAGTCTCCGGTCGGTGACAAAGACACGCCCACTGGCGCCATGGCAACCAGGAAACAGTCAACGAGACTAAAGAGAGAAAAAGATCATCATCATCATCATCGTCATCTTCGTCGCGCGCGCGTGTGTGTGTGTGTGAGTGAGAGAGATAAATCTGTCTCTGTGTTGGCCCAGTTGTCCTCGGTTACCACGGTGATGGTACCCAGGGTGGTTGTGGTCCCGGGCAGTGACTTGAGCTGAGCTCTCGCCACATCATCGTGTCAGAAACAGAACTGAACTGAACAAAACCGCCGTCAGTCAGATAATGAGATGGTACAAACTGAGTCGTGTGTGTTTGAATGTGTGTAGTGGAGCGGTTCTGAAAGGTGGATGTGTTTGTCAGCCTCCAGATGTTTCCTCTCAGTTTAATGGGCCTGAGTGCAGCAGGTCCGTGTTCCTGTCGACCCGTCCGATTGTTTCCAGAGCCACATTGTTGCAACCAGCACGAATATTCATTAAATCTCATAGTTGAGGTGAATATTGTGGGACTGAATTAATTTAACACTCTGTCAGCGCTCGGCCCCACACACATCAATGTAACTGTGATGTGCACAAAGTAGGAACGATGCGGAAAAGTTGAATTATTGAGAGAAAGTTTGGATTTCTGTCTTTACTTTACTCAAAGAGGAAATAATGGAGCGTTCAAGTTGAGACGAATATTTTGATGTTTGAATGTGTTCAGGACGAGAGTGATCAATGATCAATAATAATCAGTGTTGTGAAGAGAACATTATCAATACTAAAGTGGACTGTACCACTCTTACCATCCAGAGGGGAGATCCCATGTACATATGGTGCAGTCCATCGCCACGGTAACCAGCCAGCGGCCATCAGGGCTGAAAGTCTGAGGAAGTGAAAGGTTAGCGTGAGATTTAAAACATGAATCTGTTAGCATGCTAGTTTCTATTGAACATCGTTAGCAGCTTGTTAGCGGTGAGAGCTTCTCTGGACCCACCGTGTCATTGATGTTGCCGTGGTGACCAGCAAACTTCCTGACGACCCTTCTGGTTTCTATGTCGACCACCAGCAGTGTGAAGTCGTCCAGTGCTAATGCTAACATCCCGCTAACAGAAAATAAACAGGACAACACTGTTAGCTACCTGTCTCTGTGTAGCTTCATGCTATCTGTTAGCTACCTGTCTCTGTGTAGCTTCATGCTATCTGTTAGCTACCTGTCTCTGTGTAGCTTCGTGCTATCTGTTAACTACCTGTCTCTGTGTAGCGTCATGCTAGCCGGTGCAGCATTTAGCTTCAGCTGCTCTTCCTGTTTCCTGGTCTTGAAGCGCCAGAACTTAAGCAGCCAATCAGAGCCTGCGGTGAGTGTCAGCTGGTTCAGGGTGTCTGTGGCGACACCTCGCACCGCTCCGCTGTGAGCTGAACAGAAAAGGGGCGTGGTCAATGACAGACAGAGACACAGTACAGACCAATCACAGGCAAGAACAGGTGAACATACCCTTATTTTCGTCGCCATAGCAACCACGGTGCAGGCCCGACTGCAGGTTGTAGATGTCGACACGGCCGCATGACGAGCCAATCACAGCAAAGTTGCCACAGGAAGTGATGTCAACAGCCTGGAAACAGAGGCAGGAAGTCACGTGACCTTTAGAGAGCGTGGGAGGAGGAGCTTAGAGAAACACAGCTGAGACAGCGCCGTTACCGTAGCGATGGTGTCCCTGCGAGTAAGCGGTGGCTGCAGGTGATGAGCTCCCATGGTGCATCGCTGGTAGTTCCACGTGGTGGTTGCTAGGCGACCGCGATGACAGGCGACGATGCCATCCCAGTCCGACTGACGGGCAGCAGCTGTCAATCAACAGAGAGGACGTGTTTAAATTAGACAGTTTCTGTGTGGAGTTCTGTTTGGATGGAGTTCTGAGTGGAGTTCTGTATGGAGTTCTGTGTGGAGTTCTGTATGGAGTTCTGTTTGGAGTTCTGTGTGGAGTTCTGTGTGGAGTTCTGTATGGAGTTCTGTATGGAGTTCTGTGTGGAGTTCTGTGTGGAGTTCTGTATGGAGTTCTGTATGGAGTTCTGTGTGGAGTTCTGTATGGAGTTCTGTTTGGAGTTCTGTGTGGAGTTCTGTTTGGAGTTCTGTGTGGAGTTCTATTTGGAGTTCTGTTTGGAGTTCTGTGTGGATGGAGTTCTGTATGAAGTTCTGGATGGAGTTCTGTGTGGAGTTCTGTGTGGATGGAGTTCTGTATGAAGTTCTGTGTGGAGTTCTGTGTGGAGCTCTGGATGGAGTTCTGTGTGGATGGAGTTCTGTGTGGATGGAGTTCTGTGTGGGTCCAGTTGTGTCAGAGCGCCCACCAGAGGAGAAGGCTGTGATGGCAGGCAGACGCAGCTCCTCGTAGGACAGCCCCTTCTTCTTCTTCTGCTCTTTCTTCTTGTTGACAGAACCTGAACAGAACCACTTATTTAATCTGGGTTTCATTATAGAGACAATCAGAACCAGCCAATCAGCTGCTAATGAGGCAAAACAAAGTCTAAGTCAAAAAAATCAGCTGGTGAATAAAAAAAAACACATGTTGTAAAAAATGTCCTCGTTTACTGACTTCATTCTGATTGGCTGTTACTATGGATACCACATCAAACAGCTGACTGAGCCCGACATCTTTAAAAACACATCTTTTTTAAACAGAGTCTGGTTGGAGGGCTGAACCGACCGTGACCCAGGTTCTTGTTGAAACGCTCGTGGACTGTGGAGAAAGACTGCAGCGTCCCGTCCTGACCTGCAGGGGGCAGAAACAACCGTTCACATCCGGTTCATTTAGTTTACAGAACCAGAACCTGAATGACGTCGTGGACAATAAGTCAACAATCAAACATCAACAGCACGTTGACGTTAAACTGTGAATACGTTTGACATAAAGACGAGTCTGAATGTTTACAGATGTTTATGCAGATGATGCAGCTGTTTGTTTACCAGCACTCAGGATGTTTTTTCCATCGTTGCCGTGGTGATGGATGGTGGTGGGTGGGGCACTGTGACCCTGACGACTCCGCAGCAGCCTGGCTCCGCCCCCCTCTTGATCAAATATCCACACCTGCAAAGAAAATCATTCCTGTGAGTCATCATCGCCCTGAAGCCCGTCTGCAGGTCTGATTCTGGTGATCCAAGTTCTGTGTTGATGACCCGAAGCTGAGAGAGAGGAAGTGTTTCAGGAAGATCTGTCGTTGTCAGTTTGTTTTGTTTTTGTAAAAGTGAAGGAAAGCACACGGAGGTGAGGTCTGAACAGGTGAGTCTGGAGACGTTGGTCGGGAGTTCGTTCCACTGAGGCGCCAGAACAGAGAAGAGTCGCGACTTCACTGGGCGACCTTTGTTTGCTCTCAGCGATGGCGGTACCAGCCGGCCAGCTGATGTAGTGGAGCGAAGTGCTCGCGCTGGGGCGTGTGGTCTGACCAGTGTTTGGAGGTAAATGCTCTGCTGACGGCCTTAAGGCCAGCACCATGGTCCTGATCTGATGTGGGCCGCAACAGGAAGCCAGTGGAGGTCACGGAGAAGGGGGGTCACATGGAGAGTGTGTGTGTGTGTGTGTGTGTGTGTGTGTGTGTGAGTGAGTGTGTCTGTGTGTGTGTGTGTCTGTGTGAGTGTGAGTGAGTGTGTGTGTGTGTGTGTGTGTGTCTGTGTGAGTGTGTGTGTGTGTCTCACCTTGATGGCGTTGTCCGCTCCATTTGTGACCAACAGCGGCTCTCCATGCAGGAAAGTTGCCGCGGCGACAGCTGTGCTGTGGGCGTGTCTCTGCTGAGTGACCAGCTGGCGGCGGTCTAGATCCCAGAATGCAATGTGGCCCTGAGGACTGCCGGACGCCATGATGGGAGGGCCGTCTGCCGGAGAGAGAGAGAGAGAGAGAGAGAGAGAGAGAGAATGAATGGAGAGAGAGCGAATGAATGGAGGCGCATGCAGCGGGCGAGAGACTACCACCTGTACCTGTTCTGAAAGCGAGCGAGCTGATTGGTCCCCAGTCCTGTGTGAAGCTCATCAGCGTCTCATCCAATCGGATGTTGTGAATGATGATGCGACCTGTTGCTGTGCCGACGCCGACCACGTCCACCGCGGGACTCTGGGAAATAAAAGCTGATCAAGGATCTGACTGTTGAACTGCCACTCCAACTGTGTGTGTGTGTGTGTGTGTGTGTGTGTATAACTGTGTGTATAACTGTGTGTATAACTGTGTGTGTGTGTATAACTGTGTGTATAACTGTGTGTGTGTGTATAACTGTGTATAACTGTGTGTATAACTGTGTGTGTGTGTATAACTGTGTGTGTGTTTGTGTGTATAACTGTGTGTGTGTATAACTGTGTGTATAACTGTGTGTATAACTGTGTGTGTGTATAACTGTGTGTATAACTGTGTGTGTGTGTGTGTGTATAACTGTGTGTATAACTGTGTGTGTGTGTATAACTGTGTATATAACTGTGTGTGTGTGTGTGTGTGTGACTGACCTGCTGCAGCACAGTGACTCCTGCTGACCAGCCGGGGAACGTAAACAACAACTTACTGAGACACAAAAGAGAAACCATCAGCTGACGCACACACACACGCGCACACACACACACACACACACACACATAAATATATATATAAATGTATATACTATAGTATTATTACAACAGTGTTCTGTAGTGAAACTACTGCAGACTGTAGTAGTACTGCAGACTGTAGTAGTACTCCACACAGAATACATTCAGCTGTACTACTACACATATACTGGCAGTACTATGTAAATACTGCCTCTGCTGGTCGTCCACCTCATGTAAAGTAACTCTGTTCTGTAGCTACCGCGTTAGCCTGGATGCTAACATGCTAACCTGGTCTTGATGTTCCAGAGCTGCAGTGCACCCTGGGAGCTTCCCAGCAGCACCTTGTTCAGGTAGGTGCTCGGGTGCATCATGGCCGACACGTCGAAGGTGGCGGGGTCGAACTGCAGCCGCAGGTAAACATCTGACGGAGAGAAAGCAAGGCATGATGGGAAACGGGACGGGTCAAACAAAGGAGCAGGTGAGTGTAGGTGAAGCTCCGCCCACTCACCTCCTCCCTGGACGTCCCACACGATGACATCACCACCGCTGTCAGCAGAGATTAGCTGATCACCCAGAGGAAGCAGCACACGCACTTCCTGTCTGTGTCCGTGGTAACGCATCACCACCTGGACAGAGAGCAAATTTATTTTGTTTTTTCAATTCAACTGTTTAACATTGAAACAAAAGATCAACAGGAAATCAGACAACAAATATCACGTCTGTAAACGGACACATTATTTTAATATTTCAAACAAACAGAAGAATCCTTGAAAACGTCTCTGACATTTGAGACAAACAAGAATTTAAAACATCTTTAAAAAATAAAACTAAAATCAATCAAAGCAAAAACACAGAAACTTAATAAAAAAGAATCAATCAGAAACATTTGTTTGTTTTCAGTCGGTCACATTCATTCAGCCTTTTCATTTTATTTTGAAAAAACAAAAACAACCTCTTTGTTCCTGGCGAAGGCGCTGATGACTCGTCCAGCAGCGGCGAACACCAACATCCTGTCTGCTGCCACACAGCTGATGTCATCTGGAAGGCTGTTACCTAGGCAACCACCACATTACATCAGAACACAGCAGCCAATCAGAGAGCAGAGTGAATTCAGTGTAAAAGATTTAAATGTACTCACTGACAGCAACGATCCCCAACCTGTTCACCTGAAAGAGATCAATACATCGATTAATCAATACACCGATCACGCCTCCATTCAGAACTCCATAAAGAAAACAGTGAATTCTTCTCAGCAAACAGCAGCACACTACTGAAACTCTGTGGAGGACCAGAACCAGAACCAGAACCACCAGGAGCTGATCAGAGATCAATAGATGTCTGATGGCTGGCTGTTTCCTCAGTCGGCCGTGTCACCTGAAGAATCTTCCTCAGGTGTTTCTACCTGTTTCACCACACACAACACACACACACACACACACATACACACACACACACACACACACACACACACACTCACTCTCTCTCTCTGTGCACGTGTCACATTGATCACAGATCGATTGATCGGTTCCTCCTCACAGACAGCTGATGTTGACACGCTGTACGGAAGCCGTCAGAGGACAAACACGTGACGACATACAGACACACGTTAACTGGTGTAAACACAAACACACAAACACAAACACACAAACACAAACAGTCGCTTTCTTACGTTGTACGTGTGGAAACATTTCCCGACCGCCGTCACCACGTAAAACTCCCGGTGCTTCTTGTGGTACCTGAGCGCGTGCGGCACGTGGTTGGAGTAAAGTCCCAGAACCCGGAACCCGGAGAACAAGGAACTCCCGCCACCCGCGAGACTCCCGCCAGCCGACATGTCCGGTAACAGCGGAGGATTTTACCGGATACAAGCCAAACAAACAAACAACCAAACAAACAAACAACCAAACAAGCAGTCAGAGCGGAGAGACGGAGCGCAGAGAGGGAACAACAATCAGGGGGCCGAGGAATTGAGTCCGACTGGAAACAACAAGCACCGACACGAAGGTTCCGGCCTGACGACGACGTCTGGTTCCGACAGGAAGGAGACAAAATATTAAGAAAATAAAACTATGATAAACTAACATTTTAATACGTGAAAATAATAACTATTCTCTTCATAATAAATGTATTTAAGATAAAAATAAATAATCTGATCACAAAGAAACAGACTGAAATTAAAACACAGCAGAACCTGTAAATATGAATAAAGTCAATGTGTAAAACGTCTCATTGACTGTATTTACAAAGTGGCAGTTTAACACATTAACATGTGATCTACTGTAGTGTGTTAATACTGAGTGAGTGACGTCATCAGACACACTCAGCTCAGTTTATTTCACATGAAAACAAAGTTTCAACTTGACGAAGTATGAACACGAAGGAAACGCTTGTTGGAAACCTTTTATTTTGAAAAATCGACAACAGTTCCGATTGTGCTTCAACTGATTTATTTAGTTTTCACTCATTTGATTTAAATATCTTTGCATCACATATCATTTCACCTAAAGCTACTTTTCTTTCAACACATAGAACTTAATTAATTTTTACAACTTTATACAAACAGGAAGTGGTTTGTTGGCCGACAGGTGTTCACGTACATCAGTACTTATACACACACACTGATCAAAACACAGCAGCTGAGACTGACCAATCAGCTTTCAGCTTTTATAATTTTAACACAGGATCATGAGTTCATGCTGGAACAGGAAGTGACACTGCGCTTCCATGGCTACACACGACAACATTTTATTTGAAGGCAGGAAGTGACGCGAACGTTCAGAGTCTCCCGGCTTTGTGCTAAGCTAAGCTAAACATGACCTGGAGCTGAATGTGGCGTGTTAAACTTTAAAGGACTGCAGGACGAAGCAGGTGAAGCGTCAGCTGGTTGCTAGGTCAGTAACGGTTGCTATGGAGTTACTAAATGGTTGCTAGGTGGTTGCTATGGTGTCTGTGGTAGTGCTGACAGTGACGGATCTTAAGTTTTAATTTATATTTGTTCAATGT
>NC_140203.1:172500-225000 GCF_965226575.1 Pagrus pagrus
TCGTTAGCTAGAATGATCCATTCAAATTGTGCTAATTAGCCCTCCTAGCAAACGATTAGCCTGCTATATTCTGTCATTAGCCTGCCGGCTAACCAGGAGTTTTAAAGATTGTTGTCTGTGCTATGATTAGCCTACAAGCTAACGAGAAGTCCTTTCAGTGTTTCTTGTTGACATATTAGCATTAGCCTGCTAGCTGGTTAGCATGTTCCGCCTGACAGATTGTATGAACATTCTGGTCGGTTAGCTATGTAGCCGTTAGCTTGTTCCATTCACTTCTCATTGTAACGCTAGCCTGGGAGCTAAGCACCATGTCACCCTGACATAAACACCAACATTAAATTAATGTAGCCGTTAGCTGGTTCCATCTACTTCCCAGTGTAGCATCAGCTCCTTCCTCACCGACCTACCAGCTGGCGGTACGCCTGGCTGCGGAGCATCCCAGCCCGCTGCGGCTCCGGGACCTCCGGGCTCTCCCAGCGCCTCGTCGTACTGGGGAGTTCGGTCTCCGTGGTGCAGGTTTCGGCTCCCGGGAATGTCCGGCGGCGTGGTGACCCAGTGGTGGTGCTGCAGCTCCGCGGGACCTCCGGCGCTCCTGACCGGGTAGCTCGCTCCGTACAGCGGGTCATCGCGGCCGCGGTAGCCGAGCCCGTCGAAGCTGTCCGGCCGCCTGGAGGCCATGAGAGGGTCGGTGCCTGGACGAACTGCGGGAGGACCGTGACTGAGACCCGGCTAACGGAAGCCACAGGTCATCGAACAGAACACGTTCACGTCCCGACAAAATGACGGCAGCGCTGATTTAAAGGAGGAATGTTTGTCCTGGTTGATTTGACCCGCTGCGAAACATCTACCTGTCACCTGCAACCCGGAAGTTGTGCTCGTTTCCGACAGACTGGTGTCACAGCCCATTAGCGCCGCCACAGGTCAGCAGGAGAGGTGCAGCCGGTCTTCAGCTTCTCTGCTGACAGGTTGATGTTCGTCGATGTGAACCCAGTTGACCCAGAAGGGACTGGTTCCGCTCACTGATCGTGTTCATCATCATCATCATGTTTAACCTTCAAACAGACGAGACAACGACTTTCTTCATAAACTTCATTGTTCTTTAATGATTCCAGCATTCGTGACAATTCAAACATTTCAGACACTTTAATGTTTCCTTCACAGACAGTTCAACACGTTAACCTCAACTTCACTTCAACAACATCAACACAGACGGCACTGAGACGACTGCCGGGCTCAGAGCTCTGACGTGGGTCAGGTCTGCAGAATAAGATCCAGTAACTGGTCCGACCTGCGACCCGACTGGTGCCATAAGTAAACTCTGGCCACGTCTCAGCGAGAGATTAAAAAACAATCACAATAAATCACAACGACATCTGTGGAAATCCTCTGATCGTCTTAGTCATCGACAGTTTGACTCCATCAGCAGTTTGTTATCTTTATTTTTGGTCTTTCCTACCGAACCACAGTTTCTCCAGGTTAACGACACATTTCTTCTCACACTGAAATAAGTCAAGAGACGACAGTTTTCCAGTTGAACTCAAGTGAAACCAGCAGAGCCTCCACGCTAACAGACACGGTGACGAGCAGCACCTTGAAGTCCGACACTGGCAGCTGCTCAGCCTCGTTAAGGCAACAGGGTTAAGGCCGAGACGAACACGAGACACGGAGACGCCGGGGTTCAAAGAAAGTCCTCTTTTTAAATTTCATTCATGAAATTGATCTCATGATGTTTTCAGGAGGAAAGGAAAAATGGAAGAAATTATTTAGAAATTTCAGAAAATCGTTTCAGATTTGACTTCTTGAAACTTTAATTCAGGAGCGATTCAACAGGCGGCTCGATGTTCACTGGACAGGAGTTTTATTTTAAAAAGGTCAAAAGATTTCACTGAAAAGTTTTGTGACACGTTAAAGTTGATGCTTTAGACCAAAAACCTCTCGAGGAGAATGTCAGCAATTTAAAAAAATATTATAATAATTTGTCCGATAACTCAAGAAGTGGCTCATCGGCTGGATTCACGTCAACGACTAATTTAAAAAGAAAAACATAGAAACAGTTTCTGTTTGTAGACAAGAACAATAAAAAAAATAATATTTTTAATCATTTCATTTAAATTAAAACAAATCTAAATGAAAAGTTTTGTTAAACATCTACTCTCTAATATATTATATTCTAAATAAATGTTTAAATATGGTTTATGATTGGTGGCTCTTCTAACGATGCTAACTTAAAGAAATAAGAGTAAACGTGAGCTACTAATGCTAACATTTTGGCTAGTAGCAGCTAGCGCTAACCTTCCAGTTGTCATGGCACTAAAAAGGAAATAAGAGATAGTATCACATGATTTGGCCAATCAGGAACTTCTGAGGAGATGCGAGCTGTGATTGGCCGACTCGCCCTCCAGCAGGAGTTCAAAGAAAAAACTTAACTTGCAAAACAAAGATTTATTAATCGCTAACTACAGTTGTTAGTGTGAATGTTAACCTATAACAAGGTGTTGGTTACCACGGTTACTGAGTAACATTTGTGATTTAGTGTCTCATTATATGTGCTAACCTCACGCTAACATTCTGCCAGTTGGTAGTTCCAGATTAGCTAGCGTGCTAACATAAAGTGAAAGTGTTTGTTAGCATTTTATTGATTGTGATCAGCAAAATCCCCCCTGCGATGCTAATTCGCACGCTAGTTAATGGCAGTGCTCTGTGATGTCAACGACCACCGCCTTTCGCCAACTGAACAGGAAGTAGCCCATGCCAGCACCGGCCGCCACGGCGATGCAGAGGTAAGCATTGTAGGTCATGAAGACGAGCATCAGGAAGTAGCTGACGACCACCTGAACGATGTGCAACACCGTCTGCAGGAAGTGGGCGGGGCTAAGCATCCGCTGCCTGAAAGGACAAGAGGAGGGGTTTAGAAATACTGTTAGCTTTTTATATAATGTTGCTTTTTACATGATGTTTGTGTTAGCATTACTTTTAGCACATTTATTCATCATAAAGAATTGTAAGTAGATGTATAACACTGATAGCATTAGCAGTCTCAATAATGTTGCTTTTTAACTGTGGTTACTGTTAGCATTAGCATGATGCCCTGCTGTACATTTTAACATTAGCATTATAAATCTAAGTGCTAAGTGCTAAGGCCTGCTGAGTCAACGACCAACACGTGTCCTTTATGACTCTGTAAGGTCACTCCCACACACTGTAAGGGCACTCCCACACACAATAAGGACACCCCTACACTCTGTAAGGAAACTCCCACACTCTATAAGGACACCCCCACACTCAGTAAGAACACCTACACATTATAAGGACACTCCCACACACTGTAAGGACACTCCCAAACACTGTAAGGACACTCCCACACACGGTAAGGACACTCCTACATTCGGTAAGGACACTCCCGCACTATGTAAGGACACTCCCGCACTCTGTAAGGACACTCCCGCACTCTGTAAGGACACTCCCACACTATGTAAGGACATTCCCGCACTATGTAAGGACACTCCCACACTCAGTAAGAACACCTACACATTATAAGGACACTCCCATACACTGTAAGGGCACTCCCAAACACTGTAAGGACACTCCCACACACTGTAAGGACACTCCTACATTCGGTAAGGACACTCCCGCACTATGTAAGGACACTCCCGCACTCTGTAAGGACACTCTCGCACTCTGTAAGGACACTCTCGCACTCTGTAAGGACACTCCCACACTATGTAAGGACATTCCCGCACTATGTAAGGACACTCCCACACATAGTTTAAAGCCTGCAGCTCCTCAAGTTAGTTAGAAGTGAAGAAGCTTCTTGGCTGAGAGTTGAAACGTCTTCAACAAACTGAAACGAGTCCAGTTGCCTACGATACAGAACCTAGAGGTATCAGGACCTGGATGACTGAGAACCTTCATCAACATTAGCATTATTGCTATCAACAGAAAAACATTCAGATAGCATTTTTTGGCTGAGTTAATATAGCATTAGTAGCACTGTTAGCAGTAGGGTTCTTTTTTGTTAGTGTTAGCATTGCAGCATGTTTCCACATACGAGCTGTTAGCATGTTAATAATAAACCTTTACGCCATTGAAAACATGAAGCTCTACACCATGTTAGCATTTTATTTTTCACATTAGTAGTGTTGCCGTTAGCATCAGAGCTAATGCAGAAAGTTTAAATTCAAGACAATTAAACACACTAGGTAGTTAGTTAGCCGGCCAAACACAGCTCATATTTGTTTTTAATCACATCTGTTTTAGTTAATGTTAGCATTAGCTTCAGTGTTAGCATGATTAGTTCACCAGGCCTCCACATACAGTCAGTACACTGAGATTTACCACTGAAGTTATGATGATAATTATTCATGTTACAGAAGAAGACGGACTCGTAAAGACTTCCTGTGGGCGAGTGTTGAGACGATCCAATCAGAATCTGCTGATACTCATTAATTATTCACCATCAACTTTAATCAGTCATCTGTTTTGGTCCAGAATGGTCTGATCAGAGCATCTCAACCAAGGCTGGGAAAGAACCAGGACCAGGTTCAGGACCAAGACCAGGTCCCCAACCAGAGCCAGGACCAGATCCAGGACCAAGACCAGAACCAGAGATAGAACTGTACAGTTACCTGACAGAGAATCCTGAGTGGCGGGACTTTAATCGAACAGGAAGCTCCGCCCTCTCCGAACACTGACTGTCAATCACTGAGCTGACAGTGAACACATGACATTTACATCACATGACTGACGATAACATGACTGATGGTCACATGACTGACGGTCACATGATCGTTTGGTGTCAGCTGTGAGGTCACAGTCACTTACAGACTCTCTAAGCTGTCAATCATCACACTTCCTGTTGTTTTGTTTTTGTAGCTTAAAGCAGACGCCATCTTTGATTCGTCTGAATGTTTTAGTTTCTGCGTTTGATATATTTCTGTCTCCTGTTTGAAAACATCTGAACGTGTTTCAGAAACATCACATGAATAATAAACAGAGACTGAACATGTGTGTCATGTTTTTGATTTGTTAAAATACTAAATATAAATAATATATAATAATAAAATATAAAGATGACATCAGAGAATATAAAGTATCAGTTTTTTGGTAGTAAATGTTTTTCTGCAGCAGAATTTATCCTATTGGCTGTCAATCATTATTAATACTTCCTGTTGTTAGCATTAGCGTTAGCCACCTACCCGACAGTCTTGTGCGTCTCCATCAACACGGTCCCATCAGCCCCGGGGAGCGGCATGGAGTTGTAGCGGACGTTGACCTGACTGCGACGCAGCAGCGACTCACGACCCATCTTCAACCCCTCGTACAGGACGGCCAATAGGAAGACACCGATACACGCCCCGACCATCTCTGATTGGACGAGGAGGAGAGGGGCGGGGTTAATGTTGAGAGGGAACCAATGAATGGACACAGAAACACAAACTATAGAAACGTCAGTTAGACTCGAGTAAGAACTGCAGAGAGGAGCCGAGCGGTTCTGTGTTCAGACGAGTCCGAGACAAACGGACCTCCGGGGGTGTTGATGAGCAGGCCTGTGAACAGCAGCTCCACGTTGTTGTAGCCAAAGTAGAAGGTCATCACCTAGACAACCACAACATTAGCATGTTAGCTCGTCACTGTATGTAGCTATGTTATATTAGCACGCTAACATCACATGTAGTCTTTATTGCATCACATAGGAGCTCACTAGCCCCGCCCCTCACCATCCCTCCGTGTCCCTCGTGTCCTCCTCCGGCTCCTCCCCCTCCGTGGTCGTGTCCACTGGTGGTGGGCGGGGCCATGGTGTGATGGTGGTGGTGGGTGTGGTCCATGGCGCTGTGGTTCATGTGGTCCGTGGCTGCAAGGGAACCACACAGCGTCACTCAAAACTACACTTCCCATCATGCTTTGGGGCACGCATGACTTCCTGTTTTCAAGCCTCTATTTATTAACATTTATAGTAATAATAATTACAAACTTTATTCAATAAACACACACACAGACCTTACACACACACACACTCACACACACACAGACCTTACACACACACACACACACACACACACACACACTTACCTTACACACACACACACAGACCTTACACACAGACACAGACACACACACACACTTACCTTACACACACACAGACACACACTTACCTTACACACACACAGACCTTACACACAGACACACACACACACACACACACACACACTTACCTTACACACACACACACAGACCTTACACACAGACACACAGACACACACACACTTACCTTACACACCTCTTCAGTCAGAGTGATGCTGACTCGACCGGAGAGAGACTCAGACTGAACGCTGATGACATCACAGCGTCCGCTTAGTTCGTACTGGTGCCGTAACCATGGTTACAGCCGGACGTAACCAAGCAGACGCTCTGCTGTAATCTGATTGGCTCTCAGGCCCCGAGGCTACAGAAGGCAGAACGAGCCAATCAGAGCGTTCTGAGATGCTGTCTGCCATCAGCCAATTAGATCAGAGCAACATTAACATTAACAGGAAGGTCAGTCGTCGCCGCTGGCAACACTTCCTGTTTAGTGTTCGGACGAGTCAGCATCACTGAGTCTCACACGTAAATGTGATTAAACTTAGGGCTTCAAAGTAACTAAGTACATTTACTCCAGTACTGTCGTCAAGTACACATTCTAGGTACTTGTACCTCCTCCTACTGCAACCCTTCATCTCAGAGGACACGTTCTACTTTTTACTCCATTACATTATTCTGACAGCTTTAGTTACTAGTAACTAGTTACAACCTTGTATGTGCAGCTTCATAGACCATGATGCATTGCTGCAGGTTTTCTTTCTTCAAGAGAACATTTTATTTTGTAACAGAAGGTTTTTATCTCGTGACCTCTGGGAGGCCCCGAGCCTCATGTTGGGAAACACTGTGATAAACCCTGACACACCTGACACACCTGATACACCTGATACACCTGATACAGGGTGACCTTTCCTCCCAACAAACTGCACGTTTCTCAAGATTTCACTCTCAGACCGTTTGTTGTGATGTCACATTGTACAAACACAGTAAACAGTAAACAGTAAACAGTAAACAAAAGTCTCCGTTCAGTGAGTCGTTGAGTCGGAGACACTTGATTCTTCATTATTTGTTCCTTCTTGTAAATTCATGGACTTTGATAAGTAACTTTGTTTGTTGACCTGCAGAACTGATGACATTCACCCCGTTTACTGATGGTTAGCTACAGTTAGCATGCTAAACTGTGACGGTGCACATGGTGAACATTATACCTGCTCGACATCAGCGTGCTAGCATGTTGATGTTAGCAGTTAGCAGTTAGTTTTAGCATCACATGTTCTGGTGCTGGTTCATTTTTCAAACAGAGACGAGACGTTCACCGATCAAGTGTTGGACTGGATCGGTACTTCCTGTCGTCACTCTTACAACTGATTTGAAAACTTTATTGACAACTCAGAGCTCCAACGTGCCTTCATCTTCTGTGCTTCCTGCAGCCTGATTGGCTCATTTAAAAAAGTTAAATCAGAGACAGGAAGTAGAATCTCTTACCTGGAGAGGAGCGAGCGAGGGGTGATCGAGCACTGAAGAGACTGAGAGAGAGAGAGACAGAGACAGAGATTAACAGCCAATAAAAACTGATAACAGGATGAACTTCAGCCAATCACACACTGGCATGATTCTCAGACAGCCAGTCAGCTCAAACACTGTGTCCACCCTCAGCCAATCAGCGGTGAGGAAGCTTTCTGACAGCCAATGAGGAGCTGTGGATGGACAGTGAAGTGACGAGTCAAGTGTCGTTTAGCAGATTCTCATCACTGGATATTTAAAAAGGTCTGAGAGGAAGAGACGCAGCAGATCAATAATCTGTGATCGATCAGCAGTCAGTCAATCAGTCTGAACAAGTCTGATGATCACAGGATGATTATTAATGAGCTGAACGTCATGTGACGGATGATGTTTGTGTAAATGATTCACTTCCTGTACGTGTTGACCTTTGACCTCCAGTCCAACAGTTATAAAATACAATTCAACAGCAATCAGATTACTCTTCATCTCATCTGTGAACACAGTAAACTGATCTCAGATCAGATTTATTGATTGATTTAAAGACTTTCACCTGATCAGGTGTTTGACACCTGCAGCTGTGAATGTCTCATCAACCAATCAGAGAGGAGCATCAGGACTGACCCTGACTGTGACCTTTGACCTCAGCCAGTCACGTCTTCAGTTCCTTATCTCCGTTACTGATTCACTGAACTTCTTTACTGTTCTGGTACTGTTCAGTACACCTGTCCAAGGATCAGCACACCTGTCCAAGGATCAGCACACCTGTCCAAGGATCAGTACACCTGTCCAAGGATCAGCACCTCTCCAAGGATCAGCACACCTCTCCAAGGATCAGCACACCTCTCAAAGGATCAGCACACCTGTCCAAGGATCAGCACACCTCTCAAAGGATCAGCACACCTCTCCAAGGATCAGTACACATGTCCAAGGATCAGCACCTCTCCAAGGATCAGCACACCTGTCCAAGGATCAGTACACCTCTCCAAGGATCAGCACACCTCTCCAGTGATACCTGCTGCTGTCTACAGAGAGAAGTGAAGCGTGTCAACTTCAGTTGAAGCTGATTGTTTACAGGTAAGTCTCAGGCGACGTCATCGATCACCACCGCCAGTGGCAAAAATCACACAAAAAACGCTTTGTGAGAACGACTCTTCAGACTCTTTACATATCCAACACAAACTGATCCAGACCAGGACAGACCAGGTCCAGCTGATCCAGACCAGAACAGACCTGCTCCAACAGTCCTGCTGTGTGTCCACACATTCACTGGGTCCGATCACTGGTTTCTACAGGCTGGTCCGAACAAAGTGTCCCCATTATTGTATCGCTGCTGTGGGTCAACTCAACTGGAGTGTAAAAACAAAATGTGTCGATTAATCAATTAGTTGATGAGCAGGAAATGAATCAAAGTCATTTTTAAAGCAAACAACAGAGCGCCGGGTCAGTACCGAATGTTTTCTGTTTTATGTCCCGTCACTTTGGACATTTTTAACTTCTTCAGCAGTTTAATCAATACTGACGACAACTGTTAGCTGCAGATCTTTTGACAGCCCGACTGGATCTGCTGAGGAAGACCAGAACAGGTCCAGAACAGCTGCTAGAGGAACCGTGTGTGACATCACTGTTATGACGTCACAGTGTCTCTGCTCTTGTTGTCTCATGTGACACGTTGTCATTCAGTTTGTCTTCAGTCAGCTCCTGCTGTCACTGGTTTGACCTTACGCTGACGTCATTTGTCTTACTTTTCATCTCTGCGTGACAAAACCGCACGTTCACGCGAAGCTCAGTCTCGCCACGCAGCGCACGTGAGCTGGCCAGGCTCCATCATCAAAGGTGCCAAGTAAGGCTGCCTTGCTCGTGCACGCGGAAGACATTACCTGGGCACCTGCGCTGTCAGGGCAGGTGCCCAGGTAAAGTCTTCCGCCTATCCTGTCAATCAGCGCGCGTGGCATCCACCAATCAGTTTGTAAAAGTCCTTTCTAACCAGGTCCCCTCTGAAATCTTCTCACATTGCTCCGTACAACAGACTGACGCGACGGCGGAGATTAAAGAAAGCAGGTCATATGAGGTGAGGGTTTCTGGGAACGAGGACTCTGCAGGTGAACAAAGTACGTGCCGAATTTACAACAAGCCCCGTCCGGTTCAGAAACTGTCAGAGGTTCGAACCTCGCACCTGTATGGTCTCTGCTATGTGGAAGAATACCTTAAACTGTAGCATTTTCCTAAGGAGTTTCGTACGATAGCAGATAGTGTGCTAGTGTGTAGCAGCAGAGGTCACTGGCACAGTTTCACACACACAAACAGACCGGAAGCTCACCTGGAAGTCTTCTTCGACTTCTTCTCCTCCGTTTGGCTCCGAAACACGAAACTCACAAAGTCGCGAGAAAACAAAAGAGACGAAGAAAAGAAAGAAGACGAAGAAGAAAGTCGTCCGTCTCTTCACCGTCTGCCTCTCTGCTCCGCCACCACTTCCGTGTCCCACGTCATGACGTCTTTACGCAGGGCACAGGGGAGGAGCTGAGATGAGGCGGGTAAACCAATGGATCCCAGTTTGGACCAATTAGGAGGCGCGTCCTGCGTCGAGAGGCGGGGCTTCGTCCGAGCCACGTAAGCGGTGTTTGTAGTGAAGAGTCACGTGATCACCGCGTGAGCTCACTCAGACCGGAAGAAGAAAGTTTTTTAATTTCTTTTTCTTTTTTCTACAAAATGTAAATGTACTGTAAAACAGTAACTGAGACATGACGTCATAAAGATCATTAAACAGCTTCAGAAGACAATTATAACAGTAATGACGTCACAGTCTGATTTCACTTCATCATAACTGACTTCAGTTGAATTTCAGTTTTTTATATTTAATGTAGTTTAATGAATGAAGAATTTAGATAAAACGATAAAAAGTCACGAGGAAGAAACTCCGTCTTCAGTTTCTTAAAATGAATCAGACATCGGCGACTGTTTCAGTTTTATATGAACAGAACGTGACTCATTGTTTTCATTTAGTTATAATCGTTAATTTCCTGTTTCAGATGTCGCTGCTGTTTCTGGTTCAGCTGCACAAGGAAACAGAAACAGGACAAACACGTATGATCACATATACAGTTTATGGATGAAGCTGCAGAGCGACGACTGACGATGTTTTTAGTTTTCACCGTCCGGTTTTGTGTGGAGGCTTCAGCACCGGAGACGTCTGTGAACTGCTGCTGCAGGATCCGTCTGACCGGGTCCCTCTGCTGCCTTCAGATGGCTGCGACGTCCTGAACATCAGGAGGAGCCCCCGGCAGCTGCTGCTCTACAGACTGCAGACTCAAACTCAGCTATCTTAGTTATGTTTGGCTGTTTTCATCCTCTGGAGAATAAAGTATCTGTGTGAAATAACGTTCAACAGAAGTTCATGTGGTTCTGGTCCGGTGAGTACCTGAGAGCAGCCATCGAACAGCCCGGTGCCAGGACGCAGCGGCTCTGAAGGTTGATGTAAGGTTACACAAAGGCTCAGAATCAGAATCAGAATCAGTGTTTGCTTCAGCAGCCAAAGGACAGACTATTACAAAAAACAATAACAAAAGCCAAAAATGAACAATATATATTAAAACGGTAAGAAATAGAAAAGATAAACATATAAACATGATCGTGTACAAAATTAACAGCAGTGAATTTTTATTTACAATATAAATAATGAATAAATAATAAATATGGGTATTAAGAAAACTGACGGTGCAGAGTGCAGAGTGAGGTCTACTGGGAGCAGTGCTGACTGTAAAGTGGACCTGTGGTACCTCTCCTTCACACACTTGGACCTGCGGTACCTCTCCTTCACACTTGGACCTGTGGTACCTCTCCTTCACACTTGGACCTGCGGTACCTCTCCTCCACACTTGGACCTGCGGTACCTCTCCTCCACACTTGGACCTGCGGTACCTCTCCTCCACACTTGGACCTGTGGTACCTCTCCTCCACACTTGGACCTGTGGTACCTCTCCTTCACACTTGGACCTGTGGTACCTCTCCTTCACACACTTGGACCTGCGGTACCTCTCCTTCACACACTTGGACCTGTGGTACCTCTCCTCCACACTTGGACCTGTGGTACCTCTCCTCCACACTTGGACCTGTGGTACCTCTCCTTCACACACTTGGACCTGTGGTACCTCTCCTTCACACTTGGACCTGTGGTACCTCTCCTTCACACACTTGGACCTGCGGTACCTCTCCTTCACACACTTGGACCTGCGGTACCTCTCCTCCACACTTGGACCTGTGGTACCTCTCCTCCACACTTGGACCTGTGGTACCTCTCCTTCACACACTTGGACCTGCGGTACCTCTCCTTCACACACTTGGACCTGCGGTACCTCTCCTCCACACTTGGACCTGTGGTACCTCTCCTTCACACACTTGGACCTGTGGTACCTCTCCTCCACACTTGGACCTGTGGTACCTCTCCTCCACACTTGGACCTGTGGTACCTCTCCTCCACACTTGGACCTGTGGTACCTCTCCTCCACACTTGGACCTGTGGTACCTCTCCTTCACACACTTGGACCTGCGGTACCTCTCCTTCACACACTTGGACCTGCGGTACCTCTCCTCCACACTTGGACCTGTGGTACCTCTCCTCCACACTTGGACCTGTGGTACCTCTCCTTCACACACTTGGACCTGTGGTACCTCTCCTTCACACACTTGGACCTGTGGTACCTCTCCTTCACACTTGGACCTGTGGTACCTCTCCTCCACACTTGGACCTGTGGTACCTCTCCTTCACACTTGGACCTGTGGTACCTCTCCTTCACACACTTGGACCTGTGGTACCTCTCCTTCACACTTGGACCTGTGGTACCTCTCCTCCACACTTGGACCTGTGGTACCTCTCCTTCACACTTGGACTCCTTCACCAGCAGCGATGACAGCTTGTCCATCATCCTGCTCTCTCCCACCTGCACCGGGTCAAGAGGGCGTCCCAGGATGGAGCTGGCCTTCCTCTCCTCCTGCCTGCTGCAGAGATGCTGCTCCAGCAGACTCCTCCATGTCTCCTGGTGTCTCCTGGTGTCTCATGATGTCTCCTGATGTCTCATGATCTTTCCTGGTGTCTCCTGATGTTTCCTGGTGTCTCATGATGTCTCCTGATGTTTCCTGGTGTCTCTTGGTGTCTCCTGATGTTTCCTGATGTCTCCTGATGTTTCCTGGTGTCTCATGATGTCTCCTGGTGTCTCCTCATGTGTCCTGGTGTCTCCTGATGTTTCCTGATGTCTCCCGGTGTCTCCTGATGTTTCCTGATGTTTCCTGGTGTCTCCTGATGTTTCCTGATGTCTCCTGATGTTTCCTGGTGTCTCATGATGTCTCCTGATGTCTCTTGGTGTCTCATGATGTCTCCTGATGTCTCCTGGTGTCTCATGATGTCTCCTGGTGTCTCCTCATGTGTCCTCATGTGTCCTGGTGTCTCCTGATGTCTCCTGGTGTCTCCTGATGTTTCCTGATGTTTCCTGGTGTCTCCTGATGTTTCCTGACGTTTGCTGGTGTCTCATGATGTCTCCTGGTGTCTCCTCGTGTGTCCTCATGTGTCCTGGTGTCTCCTGATGTTTCCTGATGTCTCCTGGTGTCTCCTGATGTTTCCTGATGTTTCCTGGTGTCTCCTGATGTGTCCTGGTGTCTCCTGATGTTTCCTGATGTCTCCTGGTGTCTCCTCATGTGTCCTCATGTGTCCTGGTGTCTCCTGATGTTTCCTGATGTCTCCTGGTGTCTCCTGGTGTCTCCTGATGTTTCCTGATGTCTCCTGATGTTTCCTGATGTCTCCTGATGTTTCCTGGTGTCTCATGATGTCTCCTGATGTCTCTTGGTGTCTCCTGGTGTCTCATGATGTCTCCTGGTGTCTCCTCATGTGTCCTCATGTGTCCTGGTGTCTCCTGATGTCTCCTGATGTGTCCTGGTGTCTCCTGATGTTTCCTGATGTCTCCTGATGTCTCCTGGTGTCTCCTGATGTTTCCTGATGTTTCCTGATGTCTCCTGATGTTTCCCGGTGTCTCATGATGTCTCCTGGTGTCTCCTGATGTCTCCTGGTGTCTCCTGGTGTCTCCTGGTGTCTCCTCATGTGTCCTCATGTGTCCTGGTGTCTCCTGATGTTTCCTGATGTCTCCTGGTGTCTCATGATGTCTCCTGGTGTCTCCTCGTGTGTCCTCATGTGTCCTCATGTGTCCTGGTGTCTCCTGATGTTTCCTGATGTCTCCTGGTGTCTCCTGGTGTCTCCTGATGTTTCCTGATGTTTCCTGGTGTCTCCTCATGTGTCCTGGTGTCTCCTGATGCTTCCTGATGTCTCCTGGTGTCTCCTCATGTGTCTTCATGTGTCCTGGTGTCTCCTGATGTTTTTTGATGTCTCCTGGTGTCTCCTGATGTTTCCTGGTGTCTCCTGATGTTTCCTGATGTTTCCTGGTGTCTCATGATGTCTCCTGGTGTCTCCTCATGTGTCCTGGTGTCTCCTGATGTTTCCTGATGTCTCCTGATGTGTCCTGGTGTCTCCTGGTGTCTCCTGATGTTTCCTGATGTCTCCTGATGTCTCCTGGTGTCTCCTGGTGTCTCCTGATGTTTCCTGATGTCTCCTGATGTTTCCTGGTGTCTCATGATGTCTCCTGGTGTCTCCTCATGTGTCTTGGTGTCTCCTGATGTTTCCTGGTGTCTCCTGGTGTCTCCTCATGTGTCCTCATGTGTCCTGGTGTCTCCTGATGTTTCCTGATGTCTCCTGATGTGTCCTGGTGTCTCCTCATGTGTCCTGGTGTCTCCTGATGTTTCCTGGTGTCTCCTGGTGTCTCCTGATGTCTCCTGGTGTCTCCTGATGTGTCCTGGTGTCTCCTGGTGTCTCCTGATGTTTCCTGATGTCTCCTGGTGTCTCCTGGTGTCTCATGATGTCTCCTGGTGTCTCCTCATGTGTCCTCATGTGTCCTGGTGTCTCCTGGTGTCTCCTGATGTTTCCTGATGTCTCCTGGTGTCTCCTGATGTCTCCTGGTGTCTCCTGATGTGTCCTGATGTCTCCTGATGTCAATGAACGAGGCTCATCAACATGAACTCAGCTGATCTGAGAGCAAATATTGTACTCTTTACTCCACTACATTTACTTGATACTTTTAGTTACAAGTTACTTTACAGGTTACACATTTTTAATGACATTTATTTTGTTGGCAATCGGATAAAAAACTGATTTGAAGCAGAAGAAAAAAACATTCAGTCTTTTTGAAGGAAATACTTTTTTACGCATGTATTAGTTACTTTTATTTGTACTTTTGACACGTAAGTACATTTACCATCAGATACGTTAAGATTTATACTTGAGTACTTTTCAGTAAGTAATATTCTAACATTTACTTTTACTTGAGTATGACTGAGTACTTCTACAGCACAGCAGTAATGTGATTACACCACATAAACACAATATACTCAGGCGGTGACTGAAGCTTCTGAGTACTTTGAGTATTTTCATTTTCTGTTACTTTATTCTTCCACTCCACTACATTTGTTTGTTTACTTTAGTTACTAGTTACTTTATAGATTACATGCCACATCAGGAATCTCTTCAAGGACCTGTCCTCAAACACACAGAACTCTTTCAAGGACTCCTCAAGGTTGCCTTGGGAAGACTTTCAGCCAATCACAAAGCAGCATGACACAGCTTCAGCCAATCATCATTCAGTTTATTGTTTTCTGTTTGTCATCATCACATCACAAACATCAACAGGAAGTCACAAGGTCACACAGGAAACAACCAACAAACTGTGGAAATGCACAAGAGTTTCACAATAAAAGCCTTTTCACACACGAGTGTTCACAGACAAACAACCAATCAGCTCATCAAACCAGATTTCATTTTGTTTTAAACTGACAGCTGATTGGCTGACAGAGAACCAGTGAAGAAAGACTTTTATTTTGTTAGATTCAGGAAACAAAACTTAATTCTGATATATATAAATATTTCGTAAACATCAACACAGTAACAACATTTATTAACGTTCTCTTCTTTGTTCGGGGCAGGAAACAGGAAGTTATGAACTTTGCATCCTTCAAAATAAAAGCGTTTGGGAGAATTTGAATTTTGTTTGTTTGAGTCACAAAAACTTTAGCTGTGATCGAAGCTATGAAGCTAATGATGCTAACGTCCATGTCTCCTCTGTTTGCCCCGCCCCCTTCGAGTTAGTCCCGCCCCTGTTGTTTAGTGGCCCCGCCCCTCAACCAGCGACGCGGTAGTTGGCATGAAACTCCGGCTTGATGTCGCAGACGCGTCGCAGCAGCTCGCCCAGCACCGCCTCCCGGTTACCACGGTAACTGGCCTGGATACGACCCATTCGCTCGGCCGTGTCGCGGTCCACCTCCACCGCACTGTTGCCATGGGAACCAAGGGCCTGGGGGGGACAGGAACATTAATTAATTAGATGAATTATAAAGAATGTGACTATAACACGGACAGCAGGAAGTGTCAGTTAAAAGATCATAAAAACATTTAATTAAAATTAATCTTTAAAAAACAAACAATAAGTAAATAAAAACATTAAAATACTAAAATAACAAGAAAGAGGTGATAATATGGAAGTAAAATGAAAACGTGGAGAAAAGATGAATATTAGTGAACATTTAGAAAAACGTCCCTCAGTTATTGACGTGTTCAGACTTGATCAGGTGAAACATTCACAACATTATGAATTTAACCTGAACAACATGAAACATCAGAGCTGCGACTCACCGCCGCCTCTTTGGTCTTAAACTCTTTCTCCCTCTGCAGTCGGTACTGTTCGATCTCAGCCTGAGCCTCCTCCTTCGCCTGCTTCAGACGCCGGTTCTTACCTGCAGAGGGCGAGAGACACCCACAACACAGCAGAGAGAGAGAGAGAGGCTTTCAGACCTGGTATCAGGTGTGAATGGACACATCTGAGATCTCATCACTCAGGTGGCACGTGACCTCATCATCACCAGACTCCCTTTACAAATGTGGTGATTTTAAGAGTTGTTGAGTTAAAACAAACTCTCTAACGTAGTGAAACTCTGTCTCTGACAGACTCTGAATCATTGTCTCCTTCTTGTAAATTCAGCATTAAATGAAAACAGTAAGTTGTTTGTTTCCTTGTAAAAAGTGTCAGTTTGTGGCAGCATGGCTGTACCAGCCTGTCTGCTTCTGTGTCTAAAGTGCTAAAGTCTGACCTGCCAACATTTAGCAGCTGTTTGAACACACTGTTTACACTGATTTCACCATTTACACTCAATTTATGAAAGAAGAAACATGTTATTGATCTGAACATGTCACATTTTACAAACACACTGAACAGTAACCAGTATAGGCGACTTCTTTGTCCCCGTGGAGCAGCAGGTCACGGTTTGTTTACATGTCACAGCTGGAGATAAATGTAAACAGACCGTCAGCTGTCGACCAGGAAGTGACTGTTGTTGTCAGCGTGTTGTCATGGTGATTCTGCAGGTGACTATTATCCCTGAACTGATTGATGAAGTTATTGATTACTGCTGTCTGATCTAAACTGATCACCTGTCCTCTCTCTCTCTCTGATCCCCATTCATTCTCTATGACTCTTCATCACAAGACATGACCACCATATCCCATGATGCTCAGCGGCTGACTCACACAGGCCAACAGCAGGAAGTGGCAGTGAGTGCACACAAAATAAAAGACTTCCACACGGAGAAAAGGACAAAAGTCCCTGAAGTATCTGGTCAAAGAGAGAAATCCACCGTCCTCACTGCAGACTGACCAGTTTAAACATGACTTGAAAATGTAGTAATTATTCGATCACATTAAGTTAATGGGGTTAGTACAGTATGTTCAATGATTAACTACACGCACTACATCATGATTGAAAAACCGAACATCATTCACATTTCTTCCCGTTTTCGCCACTGAGCCCGCCGGCACCGACACACATGAAGTGATCGACTATCCGAGTTCACAGATTCAACTGGAGGACAAACTGTCTGAATCGGCGGTTTTAACTCGTGAAGCGTCTCTTGATCCCGGTTAGTGTCCACAGGAGTGATGGACTTGGAGGGACAGATGGTTGACTGAGCTGCACACACTGTTAGAAAAGCACACATTTACATGAAACCACGCGCCGTCAGGAGGAGAGTCGTGCAGCCGACGTGACAGGAGGAAGTTACTGACTCTGAAATCATCTCAGTTTCATTCTGAGCGGATACAAATTAAATGATGAGCGAAGAATCTGTAAACGGACAGATTTTCCCATTGAGTTCAGTTACAGCTCGACCGTCTCATTTCTGCTGGTTCTGTCTCCTCCCGTGTGTCCCTCCGGTTCCGTCCTGCTCCTCTCACACAGGTGTAATCACAGGTGTAATCACACCTGTGATCACAGAGGTTTTTCACGCTAACGCCGATATTTCTCCGTTTCAAGCTGCTAACGGGCTAACGGGCCGCCGCGGGCTCGCAGGCCGCCTGTCCTACTCACGTTTGCGGGCTTCGGCCACCTTCTCGGCCGCTCTCTTCTCGGCCTGCAGCAGCTGCTGGATGCCCTGAGACTGACTCGCCATGTCGGGGAGGAAAGCTGCGGGAGAGCCGGAGAAATTCACCAAAATGAAGGTCGACGGAGGATTTGTCTTCTTCCTCTGTTGACCGCAGTCAGCTGATGGCACGTCACGCTGCGGGCCTCTCACGTGACTTGTCACGAGGGGCGGGGAGTTCTTCTTCTTCTTCTTCTTCGTGTTTTTTTGGCGGCTGACAAACAACGTTTTGGTGCATTACCGCCACCTACTGGTATGGAGTGTGGATCGGGATTTCTACATTTCTGATTTCTATAAATAAATAAATAAATAAATAAATAAAAAATAACTAAATAATAATAAACAAAATTATGGGCGGGGAGTTTTTTTTAATAAACTTTATTTACACAAAAAACAAAAAGAAACTCTTGCCACGGGAACGCCATCTGTGAAGTGCTGCTCAGTGGAGCCGCCCAGAGGAACCTGAAGGGAACAACAACAACAACAACAACAACAACAACAACAACAACAACAACAACAACAACAACTGATTCTTCATTACTTCAAATATTTATCCTTATAAACTTTGCTTAAGACAAAAAAACAATAAACACACAAAAATATGAATTTCACAAAAAACAAAACAAGATGGACGGACAAACAAACAAAGAAACAGAGAGAGAAACAAACAAACAAACAAACTGCTCTTTTCAATGTTTCATCACCGACCAATCGACTCGCTCAGAGCCAGGGAGGTCGTGCAGCTGACGAATCGGTAGCAGGGGAACAGTGAGGCTCCGCCCTCTGGCGTTGTCACGACAACCTCTGAACAAAACTAGACATCAGTGGGCGTCGCAACAGAGGAATGCGGTACATCACCATGGCAACTGGCCCAACAACAGTTTTGTGTAAAAACAACAAAGTTTTACATGAAAATACTCGACAGAACTTTGTGTGAGAACTTTTGTCACTTTACAGAACTGAACTGTTTGGTACTGAGCAGCTCCATCAGACTGAGACCGGTTCCAGTCCAGTCTGACTGGAGGAACCAGTGAGACGGGTTCAGCTGTTTGGAGACTGACATGAAGATCAGAAGGTTTGAGTTGGTTAAAGAAACACTGAGTTCATGGTTCAACGGTCAGAACCGTTTTGGATCATTCTGATTAAAATGAACCAGCTTCAATACGTCATCAATCATCCTGATCAGCTGACAGGTTCTAGTGACACTCAGAGAAACAACATCACGATAACAAACATGACGACTGCAGATGTCGAGCAGAGCTCAAAGTGTCAACAGCTTACCGGGTCCATTAGTTTCAGAACTCCTGTTAGTCTCTCAGCATCAGACTGAGTCAGTAACATCGACCTGCAGCTTTACTCACCTGATGGATCCTGGACTGAACGGACCGACAGAAACACAGCAGTCACCTACAGACGGGTCACCTGCAGACGAGTCACCTGCAGACGTGTCGGGTCACCTGCAGACGAGTCACTGAGACGAGTCGCCTGCAGACGAGTCACCTGCAGACGAGTCACTGAGACGAGTCGCCTGCAGACATGTCGGGTCACCTGCAGACGAGTCACTGAGACGAGTTGCCTGCAGACGAGTCACCTGCAGACGAGTCACTGAGACGAGTCGCCTGCAGACGTGTCGGGTCACCTGCAGACGAGTCACTGAGACGAGTCGCCTGCAGACGAGTCACTGAGACGAGTCGCCTGCAGACGTGTCGGGTCACCTGCAGACGAGTCACTGAGACGAGTCGCCTGCAGACGAGTCACTGAGACGAGTCGCCTGCAGACGTGTCGGGTCACCTGCAGACGAGTCACTGAGACGAGTCGCCTGCAGACGAGTCACCTGCAGACGGGTCACTGAGACGAGTCGCCTGCAGACGGGTCACTGAGACGAGTCGCCTGCAGACGAGTCACCTGCAGACGAGTCACTGAGACGAGTCACCTGCAGACGGGTCACTGAGACGAGTCACCTGCAGACGGGTCACTGAGACGAGTCGCCTGCAGACGGGTCACTGAGACGAGTCGCCTGCAGACGAGTCACCTGCAGACGAGTCACTGAGACGAGTCACCTGCAGACGGGTCACTGAGACGAGTCGCCTGCAGACGAGTTGCTGACAGAGTTGTGTGATTGGTTCTGCTCTGCTCCTGAGCTGGATCTGATGCCACCAGGCTTCATGTCACCTGTATTCTACGAGTCTGCAGTCAGGTCTTTTGGTCTCAGCTTCGTTGGTGTCAGACCCGAGTTTGTATTTAAGGCCCAGTTCTGCAGGTCAGCGTCGGACTCGGAGCTTCACTCTGAGGTTTCCATCCGTGACTCTTTGTATCTGAGCGAACCTGCTGTGTGTATGGTGACGCTCGTCTTCACAGAAACCGGTTCAGGACTGTAGAATATTTCAGAACATCTTCAGTAAATCAAAAGGAACCAGCCGACCCGGTTCAGCCCCGTTTTAATTTACTGGTTGAAGAGAAGAAACAAACCACACAGTTTATTATCAAGGTGGATTTTATTAACATCTCATCATCCTCATCATCAGCATTTCTATTATTATTGTTATTAAGGCAACAAGTACAGCTACAGACAGGAAGTGGGCGGGGCCTGATGAGGCCGGTGGGCGGGGCTTCAGTCTCACAGTTTGGCCTTGTTCATGCGGCTCATCAGTTTCTCCAGTTTGATGGCGAGCGTCATGTCGCCTTTGATCCGCAGCTTCCCGGACATGAAGGCCAGCGTCGGCTTCAGCTTCCCTGAAACGGACACAGCTGTTACCATGGAAACAACACCACTCATAGTTTGGTGACAGTGTCGCCAGGGCAACAGGTTATCTTTTAGTGAGCTCAGTTTGTCTGCGTGATCTCGACACCCAGAACTTCTCCAGGAGCGCAAAGGTTCCCTCAGACAGTCATGTCTGTTTCCACTGCGGTCCAAGTTCGCCAAGATCCGACTCATTACTGGACCATAAAAAGTTTTATACCAGCGTTACCACGGCGACGGCTCACCTGCGAACATCTTGGTGAAGTCGTTGGAATCCAGCGTCATGACGACATCGGCTTTGACGGGTGGCTGGCCCTGACCCGCGCTGCCAGAGCCGCTCTTCAAGTCCAGAAACCACACGCCCCCGTGTTCTCCTTATATGGACACAGACACATTAATGACACGCCCCCGTGTTCTCCTTATATGGACACAGACACATTAATGACACGCCCCCGTGTTCTCCTTATATGGACACAGACACATTAATGACACGCCCCCGTGTTCTCCTTATATGGACACAGACACATTAATGACACACCCCCCCGTGTTCTCCTTATATGGACACAGACACATTAATGACACGCCCCCGTGTTCTCCTTATATGGACACAGACACATTAATGACACACGCCCCCGTGTTCTCCTTATATGGACACAGACACATTAATGACACGCCCCCCCGTGTTCTCCTTATATGGACACAGACACATTAATGACACGCCCCCGTGTTCTCCTTATATGGACACAGACACATTAATGACACGCCCCCGTGTTCTCCTTATATGGACATAATGCTCTTCCTCTTGTTACCTGATAGGTCGAACTGATAAACGCCCTGTGTTGTCTTGACGACGTCTTCGTTGATGACTGCTCTGATGACATCAAACGTGCCCTCTATTGGTCCACTGGTGGAAGATGGTGGTTTGAAGGCTGGGGTTGCCCCTGGCAACACGAAGACAGAAACAGGTCATTGTGACATTAGGTGGCACTGATGATGTGAAGCTTCATCTAAACAACAAACATGGCGTCGTATTCACCGTGTTGCTCCATCTTCTTGACCAGGGTCTCAGGTGCATCGTCCAGGAAGAAGTCTGGCAGCAGGGGGTGACCTGTCGCCCAATCAGAGACCACATAAGTACCACATGACAGTGTTTGGGAATGCTAGGTTAGTATTAGCTCAGTTAGCATGCTCTCACCCGGTTGGACCGCGTACTGATCGAAGTCTTGGACTCCTTCCTCCTTCAGGATGTCCTCATCCACCACGAAGTGACCCGTGTAGTCCTTCGGTCTGGACAGGATGGCGTAGGCGGCGTCCGCCATGATGTCGGCCGTACGACACTGTTTCCCGATGCCATCTCCGCCCAACATGTCCATCGCTGCCGTCTGGATCGCTACGGCAACAATACACAGAGCAAGGTTAGCATCACGCAGAGTTTTTGAGGAGCCTGTTAGCACGCTAACGTTAGCCACTGACCGGTTCGAGGCCAGAGGGCGTTGACCGCAATTTGACCTCTGAACTCTTCGGCCATTCCCAGGACGCACATGGACATGCCGTACTTCGCCATCGTGTACGCTGAAAAGAACCACAAGGACGTGTTTTTACAGCTCAGGTGCATGATTGGATGCTGCCTGGTCGGTTGCTATGGTTACCTGTGTGGTTCTTGAACCAGACGGGGTTGAGGTTGAGCGGCGGCGACAGGTTCAGGATGTGAGGACTGCGACTCTTCAGCAGGTGAGGGATGACCAGCTTAGACCTGAGGCACACACACACTCGTTACCTGTGTGTGTGTGTGTGTGTGTGTGTGTGTGTGCGTGTGCATGCACGCGTGTGTGTATGTGTGTGTGTGTGTGTGTGTGTGTGTGTCGTACGTCAGGTAGGTTCCTCTCAGGTTGATTCCTAACATCAGTTCGACCTTCTTCATCGGCGTCTCCAGAGTTCCCGTCAGACTGATGGCGCTCGCGTTGTTCACCAGGATGTCGATTCCTGCCAATCATAAACAAGCACTGTGATGATGTCACTGCCAGGGCAGGAAGTTCAGATTACGTCAGCTGTCAGTCGGTCAAGATCCCTCACCAGCTTCCCACCCAGTGAGACACCGAGACACTGAGACACCGAGACACTGAGACACTGAGACACCGAGACACCGAGACACTGAGACACAGAGACACTGAGACACCGAGACGTCCTTCAGGTTGAATCATGAATCAGATCTTTGCAGCTCGTCTGTTCTCAGAGTGTAAAACACTGAGTTGTTTCTCTGCTGGAGGAAAGTTCATTAATTTTCTTTTCATCTGTGGAACAAAAGTTTTTTCTCCTGAATTTTCTTTAAAAAAAAAAAAAAATGTTTTCACAGACGGAAAAATAATGACTGAACTTTTAAAGATTAACCTGCAAGACTTGTTTTCTCATAAACACACGAGAGAAATTAATTCAGACCAGACAGAAGATAAAATGTCTTCTGCCCCTCAGGGCTTCTGTAGTTTTAGGAGCACGGCAAGAAAGAAAGACTTGTTGAGAATCTGTTAAAGGTTCTGATGAGTTTCTGGATCCTGAAGTTTAAATCCAAACGACCTCCTCGTGTTTCTGATCATCTCACATTTATATCTTCAGTCACCAACAGTCAGTTCAGACCTCACCTGGTTTTCTTCTTCATGTTTCTTTTTGTGTCATTTCTCCTTTTTTAATATTAATTTCATCAATCAAATGATAAAATAATGTTCATAATATAATAATCATAATAATAGAATGTAATTTAAATCTATATTAAATATAGATTAAATAAAACAAGTCTAAAGATTAAAACTGTGATATAATAAAACAACATGAGCAACAGACTGGATCTGATCCGGTCTGATCGGATCTGATCTGATCTGATCTGATCCGATCCGATCCGATCTGATCCAGCCAGCTCAACGCAGCAGCACCAGGATTGTTTTACCTCCGAACTTGTCGACGGCTTTCTGAACAGCTTCTCCGATCTGCTGCTCATCGCGGATGTCGACCACACAGGCCAACGCTTTCCCGCCTGCCGCCTCCACTGACACAGGAAACAGGAAACAGGAAACAGTCACTGACGTGTCACGTTAGCATGTAGCGGCGACACTCTGCACACTGGGCTGATGTTCTGATTTTAAAACCTGCTCATGTTTAAAAGCTTCAGTCGTTTCCTGAAACAGCTGCTCACTCACACAGGAGGGGATTTTCCAGGGACTACTTTCAGCAGCGGATTAATCCACTCTCTGTACTGTGTCTGTTAGCATTGAGCCTATTAGCCTGTTAGCTCCTCACCCTCCTGAGCGGCTGTGTAGATGGTTCCTGGTAGTTTGGGGTGGGGCACGGCGGTCTTGGCGGCGATGATGACATTGGCTCCGTCTCTGGCAGCTTTCAGAGCGATGGCTTTACCGATCCCTCGACTCCCTCCGGTGATGAAGAGCGTGAGGCCGGCTAACTTCCTGAAACACGGAGCAATCAGTTAGCTAACATGCTAACACAGAGAAAACACACACACACTGACAGTGAAACCAGGCTAGCAGGTTCCCACTGCTCCCAGTCATTGTGCTAAGCTAGGCTAACCCCCCCCCCCCCCCCCCCCCGTGAACCTGAACTCTGATTGAAACCTGCCGGTCCTGAACATCCGGTGTGTCAGCTGGTTCGTCTGTCCCTCATGTGAACCATCATTTCTCCAGTCAGAGACGGATTTCATTCAGACAGAGACAGCAGGAGACTCATCGTCCAATAAGAACCCAGGAAGAGAGTGAGGGAGGTCGAGGGTGACGTCATGTGACGTCATGCAGCTGTTTGTGTTTGGACAACATTTAATATCTGTCAACTTTATTTTGTTAATGAAAAACAGGATTTTCCAGCCTCTAATCTGTCCTCCAGCTCTCCGTGGGACAACCTGTCCTCCAGCTCTCTGTGGGGACAACCTGTCCTCCAGCTCTCTGTGGGACAACCTGTCCTCCAGCTCTCTGTGGGGACAACCTGTCCTCCAGCTGACTGGTTTTTTAATCACAGACGGAGGAAAGTAGATAAATAATAAAAACATATTTATTTATTATTTATTTATTTATTATCATTATTTTGATAGATAAATAAAATATATAAAATAAATAAACTGTACTCTTCATTGGTTGTGTGTAACCTGAAGATGCATTTAACATCAATAAAGTTTTGGAGGCTGACTTTTCATTATAAAAGCCCTCAAACATTAGACAGCATAATATGCTTTTAATTTGAAGGTATATTTCCTGTATGATGATAAGAGTGCTGACGTCACAGCAGCTGAAGTTTGTCTTTACATTCACTTTACAACATTCAATAAAGATTAAGGTTTTATTATAGAAGTTATTATAATGTGAAGAGGGAGTGTTAGCATCAGGCTAACTGCTGCAGCTGAGGGAGGGGAGCAGGTGTCAGGTGTCACCCTGCTCTCACCAAACCCCTGTGACAAATACACAGATTTTTAAAGAGCCTTGCTCAATGGCCTCAAAACAGAGAGCGCAGACCTGAACTACGGAGCCTCTGAAACACACAGTTATTATATTAAACCCGGCTCCATCTGAACCCTGTCGGTCCAGTCTGACCCGGATTTGTTGAGTTGTTTAAGTTGGATGATTCAAAGTGAACAGAATTATGTTCTGAGCAGGAAACTCAACAAGATGATGGACCATCAGAGCTGCTGCCACCAAACTCCAGAGAAAATAAAGTAACTTTTACAGTGATCAAAACCGAGCTCGGTCCAGTTTCTGCAGTAGATAAACCGGATGTTTACTTCACCTATCCTGATCTTTATCAACCCTTCTGTCGGACCGACAATGATCCGCAGGACATTGTTCTGAACAGAAGAAGACTGGAGCTCACAGGAGCGGTTAGATAATGAGAATTGCCTGTTACCAAACTCCTTTGAAAAAACCTTCAACTTTCAACCTGCCTTGCTCAAAGGTCAAAAAGAAAGGGACCAGAACCAAACTACGTACGGTTTCTGAAACTGAATTCCTCACTACAGAGTTCGGCTTTAGTTCAGTCCCAAACTAAAGGTGCTAAATTCACTGAAATTTGAACTAATTCTTGGGTTTCTTCTGGGTTTTGAGAGGAACTCTTGGTTAAAAACAGACATTTTCAGCGGTCTTTTTGAACGGAGTTCTGGGAGAAGCGACATGTTGGCTGTGGGACGGTTGCTTCACTCACCCGGTGTTCTGCAGCATCGTTGGGTTTGTTCTGGAGGAGAAAGAGATGGAACCGTTCACACAGTCCGTGTAGAAGAATGACAGCCCGTCGTCTTCTCCACCTTTCACCCACTTCTGCTTCTTCTTCTCCTCTCGGCTCAACCGGCGGAGCACAAACAGCTCGGAGGTGCACAGCGCCACCTACTGTACAGGAAGTGACATCACAGCCCTCAGCCTGGTTCTTCGGTCTTTACAGAGGTGAACCATGTGTGGACCGGTCCAGTCCTGTCGAACCTCTCGGACTCTCATACACAGCAGTGTAATAAAACATGTTCAACATTAAGTCTCTGCTGGTTAAACACCTCCTCCTCTGATGAGGCCCCATCATACATGACTGTATTATCATTATTATAATCATTATTATAATCATTATTATTATTATTATTATCATCAAAATCATTGTTATTACTATTATCATTATCATTATCTTTAATATTTACAATATTAATGAGGTAATAATACATCATCTGTCTCCATCAGTGAATAAACCAGCTGATCTCAGAGGACAATAAGGTCCCAGGACACTGTTTGAAGCTAGAAAGGTGGCAGGGTCCGCCACATATAAACACAGTGAAACTCCTTTAAGGTCAGTTTGTTTATTCAGTCATAAAAACAAACAGGTGAATTATTGATTATGTATCTACATCGTGCTGCTTTAATGTTCACTGTAGGATCATACGACTCTTTGACATGAAACTACAGAACGCTGCCTCCATGTTTAATTTAACAATAACACAACATATATATTAAAGTGTCATCGATACATATTGATGCTGAATATTTTGAGTAGCAGCTGCATTTAGTCTGTAAATGATCTGCAGCCTCGTTATCTTTTAATAAAACACCCTCAGAGTCGAGTCAGTGGTACTGAACATGCTGTTAATACTGAAGCTATGGTGACGTCACTGTTAGAAAGTACAACAGTTATAAAGTACAACAGTTATAAAGTACAACAGTTATAACAGTGGCCGCAGCGGTTCTGTTCATTTGCTACATTTACTTTTATTATTATTATTATTATTATTACTTTATTATTAAAGTACATTTAATAAGTAAACTATAAAGTTAAACTGTGATTATTTGAGAAAATGTGACCGAAGAAAAATCTCTCAGGGAAGTTTGTTAAAGTCAGTGTGTGTCATTGTGCTGTGTATAATAATAATAAATAAAATAATAATAATAATAATAATAATAATAATACATAATAATAAATAATAATAATAAATAATAATAATAATAATATAGCTATACGATGATAATAATAATAAACGGTGATAATAACAATAATAATAATACAACAACACCATATCACAGCCTCACTGAGGAGACAAACTGAAATCCTGATCACGGATCAATAAGTGAATAATCGAACTGTCTGTGGACACAAACAGGAAAATAAAACAATAAACACTGTTTTATTGATTATTATCGATCGGATCTGAGGCGTGTCCGCGCGAGCCGCCATGTTCTCCCGTGACGTCACCAAACGGGAAGTGAGCTCGTTGTTCTCCATGGTGGCTGCGGTGCGGTGCGGTGCGGTGGGCTCGCGGACCAAAACAACTCTTCCTCCTCTTCTTCCTCCTCTTCCTCCTCGCGGACCATGGACGGGTGAGCGCGGGAAACCATCCCGGACCTTTCCGACATCCCGCCGTTGTTTTCCTTCCTTCCTCCCTCGCGTTTCCTTGGTGACTGAACCGCACCTGCGCGAGCCTCTGGCGTCAGTCCCTCGCTCATTTTTGTTGTTGTTTACCTGTTTACTGAAACATTTTCCCGCCACAGAGCCGTCTCTGCTCGTCTCTACTTTCCATTTTCCCGCCGCTCGCGCGCTGTTTGTCGCTCGTGTTCCTTTTTTTCTGGTTTTGTTTTGATTGAAAGTGTCGCGAGCGAACAGTGACGATTCAGCGGCGGAAGTCCCGCGAGAACTGTGTGTGCACAGAGAGCAGACTGTCAACAAGAAGTGTGGATGACTTGTTTCATTTCACTGGCTCTGTTTTTAAAATGTCCGCCGAGACGTTTAGTGATGATGAGGCACAAACACGAACATGTCCGAGTCCACCAGCACAGTCAGACCTGAAGCAACGAGTCAGACCTGAAGCAACGAGTCCACCAGCACAGTCAGACCTGAAACAACGAGTCGATCGGGACAGTTCAGACCTGAAACAACGAGTCAGACCTGAAGCAATGAGTCAGACCTGAAGCAACGAGTCCACCAGCACAGTCAGACCTGAAACAACGAGTCAGACCTGAAGCAACGAGTCCACCAGCACAGTCAGACCTGAAGCAACGAGTCGATGGACACAGTTCAGACCTGAAACAACGAGTCAGACCTGAAGCAACGAGTCGATCGGGACAGTTCAGACCTGAAGCAACGAGTCAGACCTGAAACAACGAGTCGATCGACACAGTTCAGACCTGAAGCAACGAGTCAGACCTGAAGCAACGAGTCGATCGACACAGTTCAGACCTGAAGCAACGAGTCAGACCTGAAGCAACGAGTCGATCTACACAGTTCAGACCTGAAGCAACGAGTCAGACCTGAAGCAACGAGTCGATCTACACAGTTCAGACCTGAAGCAACGAGTCAGACCTGAAGCAACGAGTCGATCGACACAGTTCAGACCTGAAGCAACGAGTCAGACCTGAAGCAACGAGTCGATCGACACAGTTCAGACCTGAAACAACGAGTTGATCGACACAGTTCAGACCTGAAGCAACGAGTCGATCTACACAGTTCAGACCTGAAGCAACGAGTCGATCGACACAGTTCAGACCTGAAACAACGAGTCAATCGACACAGTTCAGACCTGAAACAACGAGTCGATCGACACAGTTCAGACATGAAACAACGAGTTGATCGACACAGTTCAGACCTGAAGCAACGAGTCGATCTACACAGTTCAGACCTGAAGCAACGAGTCAGACCTGAAGCAACGAGTCGATGGACACAGTTCAGACCTGAAGCAACGAGTCAGACCTGAAGCAACGAGTCGATCGACACAGTTCAGACTTGAAGCAACGAATCGATCGACACAGTTCAGACCTGAAGCAACGAGTCGATCTACACAGTTCAGACCTGAAGCAACGAGTCAGACCTGAAGCAACGAGTCGATCGACACAGTTCAGACCTGAAGCAACGAGTCAGACCTGAAGCAACGAGTCGATCTACACAGTTCAGACCTGAAGCAACGAGTCAGACCTGAAGCAACGAGTCGATCTACACAGTTCAGACCTGAAGCAACGAGTCAGACCTGAAGCAACGAGTCGATCGACACAGTTCAGACCTGAAGCAACGAGTCAGACCTGAAGCAACGAGTCGATCGACACAGTTCAGACCTGAAACAACGAGTTGATCGACACAGTTCAGACCTGAAGCAACGAGTCGATCTACACAGTTCAGACCTGAAGCAACGAGTCGATCGACACAGTTCAGACCTGAAACAACGAGTCGATCTACACAGTTCAGACCTGAAGCAACGAGTCGATGGACACAGTTCAGACCTGAAGCAACGAGTCAGACCTGAAGCAACGAGTCGATCTACACAGTTCAGACCTGAAGCAACGAGTCGATGGACACAGTTCAGACCTGAAGCAACGAGTCGATGGACACAGTTCAGACCTGAAGCAACGAGTCGATGGACACAGTTCAGACCTGAAGCAACGAGTCAGACCTGAAGCAACGAGTCGATCGACACAGTTCAGACACTAAGCAACGAGTCGTTCTACACAGTTCAGACCTGAAGCAACGAGTCGATCGACACAGTTCAGACCTGAAGCAACGAGTCGGACCTGAAGCAACGAGAAGATCTACACAGTTCAGACCTGAAACAACGAGTCGATCGACACAGTTCAGACCTGAAACGAGTCGATCTACACAGTTCAGACCTGAAGCAACGAGTCGATCGACACAGTTCAGACCTGAAGCAACGAGTCAGACCTGAAGCAACGAGTCGATTGACACAGTTCAGACCTGAAGCAACGAGTCGATCGACACAGTTCAGACCTGAAACAACGAGTCGATCGACACAGTTCAGACCTGAAGCAACGAGTCGATCGACACAGTTCAGACCTGAAGCAACGAGTCGATCGACACAGTTCAGACCTGAAGCAACGAGTCGATCTACACAGTTCAGACCTGAAGCAACGAGTCGATCGACACAGTTCAGACCTGAAGCAACGAGTCGATCTACACAGTTCAGACCTTAAACAACGAGTCGATCGACACAGTTCAGACCTGAAGCAACGAGTCGATCTACACAGTTCAGACCTGAAACAACGAGTCGATCGACACAGTTCAGACCTGAAACAACGAGTCGATCTACACATTTCAGACCTGAAACGAGTCGATCGACACAGTTCAGACCTGAAGCAACGAGTCGACCGACACAGTTCAGACCTGAAGCAACGAGTCAGACCTGAAACAACGAGTCGATCTACACATTTCAGACCTGAAACGAGTCGATCGACACAGTCAGACCTGAAGCAACGAGTCGATCGACACAGTTCAGACCTGAAGCAACGAGTCGATCTACACAGTTCAGACCTGAACACATGAAACAAACGAGAGCAGAAATAATAATTAAATGTCTTAATTATCAAACAAACTCTGATTTAATTAATTTATATTCACACGTCTTTTTATTTCATTGTAAATCTTTGACCCTCACACTGAACTGAACTGTTCACACAGACACACACAGACACACACACAAACACTGACTGAGCTTCATGTTTCTGTCTCAGCAGGAATCAGTGTTTCCTTCCTCCATCAGCTGCTCTGCGAACATGAGCACCTCCAACCTGTCCACAGGTGAGACCTCCTCTCTCTCCATCACTGTCAGTTAAGGACCCCCCCCCCCCAAAGTAACCAGTGATTATTCGTCCACAGTGGATGGCACTGATAGGCTGTGTGTTTCTGAGCGTGCTCAGTGCGTCCCATCTCGAGTCCTTCACCTGCGTCAGCTTCCTGCTGACGTCTCTGAACAGGAAGTGCTCGCTCTAGCGCTTCCTTTCGGCCGAGTTAGTAAGCTGATCACGCTGAAGGCCAAAAACCAGGTCAGTGCTAACAGCTAATGCTAACTGCTAATGCTCACACACTGAGGATGTATGCTAACCTCATGAACTTTAAAGTTACAAACATTTGAAATGTTTATCTCATCAGATTAATTGTGTCATTTGTTCACCGACTCTTTGTCTTTCATCACGACCATCGTATTAAACGTAAATGTCTTTCAGGGTTTTTTAGAAATGGCGTCGGAGGAAGCGGCCGTTACCATGGTGAACTACTACACTTCAGCCCCGCCCACCATCAGGAACCAGCCAATCTTCATTCAGTACTCCACCCACCGCGAGCTCAAGACCGACAACCTGACCAATCAGGTGAGCAGCAGCGGCTCCGCCCCGCCCACTTCTTCAGACTGCTTGTTCAGTCGGTTGCAGTCTGCAGCGTCACCACTAGATGTCCCTGAATCCTTCACAACAGATTTAAGGTTTATTTGTTTGTTTGTCAACAGAGAGTGGCGCTGCAGGCCATCAGTGCAGCAGCAGTGCATTCTGGGAACATAGCGTCCGGAGGAGAGGGTCGGGGCTTAGCTCCGGGTCAGAGTCCCGTCCTGAGAATCATCGTGGAGAATTTATTTTACCCGGTGACGCTGGAGGTTCTGCAGCAGGTCGCTCAGCATCGCCCCTTTATTGTGACTGTAGTATTATTGTGGTATTATTGTTGTGTTGTTGTGCTGTTGTGCTGTCGTATGGCTGTGTTGTTGTGTTGTTGTGGTGTTGTGTTGTCGTATGGCTGTGTTGTTGTGTTGTTGTGTTGTTGTATGGTTGTGTTGTTGTGCTGTTGTGTATAACTAAAGTCCCGTGTTGTCTGCAGATCTTCAGTAAGTTTGGCTCCGTGTTGAAAATCATCACGTTCACCAGAAACAACCAGTTTCAGGCTCTGCTGCAGTTCAGTGACGCCGTGCACGCTCAGCACGCCAAGGCTGTGAGTCACATGCACACTTTCTCTCTCGCACACACACACATAAAAGCAGCTACTGTGTTCTGTCACAAATGTCCTTAGTGTCAGTCGCTTTGGACCAACGTGTCTGCTGAATGTAAAAGTATAGATGTAAAAGTATAGATGTAAAAGTATAGATGCTGTTCATGAGTGTTCACACTCGGACAGCGTTTCAGTAGAGCAGAGCTCATGAGCGGCTCTGGACAGCTGATAAAATCCACCAGTCACAGCTCAGAGTCACTCACGCAGCTCTGGTCCAATCAGATAACAGCTGTGTCTTCTGTGTCTCAGTCTCTGGACGGTCAGAACATCTATAACGGCTGCTGCACGCTGAGGATCGACTTCTCCAAACTGAGCGCGCTCAATGTGAAGTACAACAACGACAAGAGCCGCGACTTCACCAGAGCCGACCTGCCGACAGGAGAGCTGGACCCCGCCGCCGCCTTCGGTAAGACCAGCTCATGCTAATGCTAAAGCTAACTAAACATACTGAACACTGGGGACTGTCGCTAGCTCATCTGTACTGAGCATGTGCAGCACTCAGCAGAGACGAGAAGACGGGGACATGTCTCCCTCGTTAGTTTCTTTCATCATCAGCTCCAGAGAAAACCCTGAAGATCGTTAACGTCAATGAATCATCTGGTCTGCTGTAAATGTTGCATTCTGGGAGTTCTGCTAGCTTGTGAGACGCCAGTGACTTCCTGTTTACATAACTGATTGGACAGATGTTTCCTAGCAACAGATTTACATGTTGTTAAATCTTTACTAGCTGAGACATCTGTACGTTTTAATGATTCACCCTGTGTGTGTGTGTGTGTGTGTGTGTGCGTGCGTGCGTGCGTGCGTGCGTGCGTGTGTGTGTCACAGGTGTAGCTCTCCCTCCATACGGGGCGTCAGCTTTCCCACCGACCTTCCACCAACACTCAGGTGAGACAGCTTCTCTGTTCCTCGCTCAGTGTTTCATGTTTACAGAGTCCAGAGTTCAGTCAGCCGACGAGGAGACAAAGACGAGACATCAGCAGAGACCGGAGCGGACCTCGGTATCCAGAACATCACAGACTACAGAAGCTTAGATCCCCTCAACACAGACTCGGCTGTGAAGTCCGCTGAGAGCGGAGATGATGCTGGTCCAGATGATTGACCCGACCCTGTACTGAAAACATGATCCGATCAGCCAGCTGATGTCATCATGACGGTTCCCTCCTGCCTCCATCGTTCGTCTTCTGAACGTCTGCTGTGTCGAGTCTTCATGACGCCCTGTGGATCCAGATCAATGTGAGACAACACCACTGCAGCCTGGACCCTCACCAGTCCACTCTCAGAACCAGCAGATCCACAGAGGATGTCATATCCACTGTCCTCCACTCCGTCTGCACAGCTGGACAATCAGAAGCTGCATCATGTCTGTTGACTTGAGCTCAGTCTGACCAACAAGCTGACGACTGGAGGTCCAGACCATCAGAACACAGAGCAGCTGCAGCCTCCTCAGCAGCCCGGTCCAAACACCATCCAGCCCTACAGAGCAGTCGTCCACACAGTGTTTAAATAAAGTTTCATTGTGTCAGTATCTCTGTTATGTCCCGCGTTCTGTCTCTGTTTTAAATAAAGTTTTCGTCCTCAGGCCTGTCGATGGCGGCCGTCCCCGGCTCGTTGGTGTCTCCTCCCCGTGTCTCCATGCAGGTGGCGCCTCCTGCTGTCCACTCTGTGCTGCTGGTGTCCAACCTGAACCCAGAGGTCAGAGGTCACATACTGTCACACAGCAACCGACCAATCAGAGTGCTGCTCTCTCCACTAACTGTCTGAACCCTGTTTGTCTCTGCAGACCGTCTCACCTCACTGCCTCTTCATCCTGTTCGGTGAGAAACATTCAGACGTCGTTAACGTGAGACAGAACCACGTCAACAACGTTAATGTTGATTAACGTGGACTTTTATGACGTGTGTTTAAAATATAAAGTGACCAGAACCTCCTTCCTGCTCCTGCAGACGAAGATCTGAAACTAAACTCAGAAACGTGAAATAAAACGTACAGAATATTATTTTTATATCACAAACGTGAAGTTCAGATGATCCAACATGTTTTAAATCTCTATCAAAGTTCTGGCTGGATTTAATGTGTTGTTGTTGTTGTTGTTGTTGTTGTTGTGTGTGTTTCAGGTGTGTACGGAGACGTTCAGAGAGTGAAAATCCTCTTCAACAAGAAGGAAAACGCTCTGGTCCAGATGAGCGACGGCACTCAGGCTCAGCTCGGTCCGACTCGTCTTCATTTATTCACCCTCACACCAGAACAGAACAGATCAGATCAGAACAGATCGGAACAGATCAGATCAGAACAGATCAGCTGTTTTATGTTTTCGTCCAATCAAAAGTTAGTTCCCTGTGAAGCTGTGACAGAACACAGCAGGTCCGTTTGCCGGACCACAGGTCCATAAGGAAGTGGATCATCACCTGATGATCTGTGTCCACAGAACAAGAAGAACTCGACAGTTTGATGTTTTATATTTAAAGTTGAATTCTTTGACCCGTCTGTTTGACCCGAACACTCCTGTAACTCTGTTTTTTGTTCCAACAGCGATGAGTCACCTGAACGGTCAGCGTCTCCATGGTAACATGATTCGGGTGATGCTGTCCAAACACCCGGTGGTGCAGCTGCCACGAGGGGGGGCGGGGCAAGAAGAACAGGCGCTGACTCAGGACTTCTCAGGCTCCGCCCTCCACCGCTTCAAAAAACCCGGATCCAAAAATTTCAACAACATCTTCCCTCCGTCAGCGACACTGCACCTGTCCAACATCCCGTAAGACCGCCGTGTGACGGAGTCAGCTGGTCTGTCTTCATATTAATGAGCTCATCCGTGTGAATGTTTGAATGTTTGTGTGTCGCAGCTCGGCGGTCAGCGAGGACGACCTGAAGGACGTCTTCTCCTCCAGCGGCTTCACCGTCAAAGCCTTCAAGTTCTTCCAGTGAGTAAATCTGAACGGTCCGTCAGGGCTCCAGCTACAGTTAGCTTCAAAATCATAACGCAACATGGCCGCTGCTCCTTCTGTCTGTGCCCCTCCCTCCTTTGGTCTCGTGTTGATGATGTCACTTCCCCTGCTGTCACAGGAAGGACAGGAAGATGGCTCTGATGCAGCTGGCGTCGGTGGAGGAGGCCATCGAGGCTCTGATCGCTCTGCACGACCACCAGCTGGACCACAACCAGCACCTCCGAGTCTCCTTCTCCAAGTCCACCATCTGACCCCCGAGTCTCCTTCTCCAAGTCCATCGTCTGACCCCCGAGTCTCCTTCTCCAAGTCCACCGTCTGACCCCAAAGTCTCCAAGTCCACCATCTGACCCCCGAGTCTCCTTCTCCAAGTCCACCATCTGACCCCCCAGTCTCCTTCTCCAAGTCCACCGTCTGACCCCCCAGTCTCCTTCTCCAAGTCCACCATCTGACCCCCGAGTGTCCTTCTCCAAGTCCATCGTCTGACCCCCGAGTCTCCTTCTCCAAGTCCACCGTCTGACCCCAAAGTCTCCAAGTCCACCATCTGACCCCCGAGTCTCCTTCTCCAAGTCCACCATCTGACCCCCAAGTCTCCAAGTCCACCATTTGACCCCAAAGTCTCCAAGTCCACCATCTGACCCCCCAGTCTCCTTCTCCAAGTCCACCATCTGACCCCCGAGTGTCCTTCTCCAAGTCCATCGTCTGACCCCCGAGTCTCCTTCTCCAAGTCCACCGTCTGACCCCAAAGTCTCCAAGTCCACCATCTGACCCCCGAGTCTCCTTCTCCAAGTCCACCATCTGACCCCCAAGTCTCCAAGTCCACCATTTGACCCCCAAGTCTCCAAGTCCACCATCTGACCCCCAAGTCTCCAAGTCCACCATCTGACCCCCAGTCTCCTTCTGGACCTGTTGGCTGTTTTTCCCTCCGACCTCTCTCTGACCTTTGACCTTTGGCGCTGACCAACCAACCACATTTCAGGGCTTCTGATTGGTTTGCGGTAGGAACAAAGGGACCAATGGGAGAGCCCCGACACCACCGAGCTTTCTGTGCCTACACACGCTCTGACATCACAGGTGCAGACGATGACATGGGGCGTCGCCATGGTTACAGAGCACATTCCTGAGCGCCCGGTAGCAATGCATTGTGGGCCGTGGAGTCCAGCTGATGTGAGTCAAACTTTTTTGTCTGAATGTTAAATTAAAAAAACAACTTGTTTTTAAAGTTACAAAGATTTTCAAAATAAAACTGCTTTTTTCTCAAAATCAACAAAAGTCAGAAGTCAAATTAAAATTCAGTCTGAAGTTATTGATCAAGATTATTTCAATAATCATCTTTAATCTGCAGCTCATTGATTTAATTATGTTTTAAATTCCAAACTTTTAATGAAGTCAAAACATTTTCACTGATGAAGCTTCACCATCAGCTCCACGCTGATATCATTATTATTATTATTATTATAATTATTATTATTATTGTTGTTATTATTATTGTTATTAGTACTGTTGTAGGAGTTTCAGTGGCTGCGGTCTCAACCTTCTTCTGTGCCTTATTTTTCTGAATTATTCTGCTGGTTTTGATTTTTTACGTGGTGTTTGGGTCGAGGTTCGGTGGCGGGTCGAGTCGATCTGACTTTGGATTTTTTTGTAGAATTTTTTCACTGAGTTAAAAATGATTTTTTGTTAATGGTCGTACTGTTGGTATATTTGTTATATATTTTGGGAAGGTTTTTTAAATCATGAATGTATTTATACTGTACAACATGAAACAGGTAACGCTTTGACGTCCCGCCCACCTGTCGTACCTGGGTGTGTGTATTTATACGTGTGTGTATGTATACTGTATATCTGTGTGTGAGTGTGTGTGTGTGTGTGTGTGTGTGTGTATCAAGCTGAGCTGTGATTGGTTGATCTTCAAATGTCCCATCTTCTTTTTTTTTATTAAAATATATTTAATTCAAATCTCTTGTTTTTATGATTTTTGCTCCATTAAAGAAACTTTCAGGAATTATTGTTTGAATTATTGTTTGTGTTATTGTTTGTGTTGTTGTTTGTATTTGTTTGAGTTTTGTTTGGATTTTCCGTGTCGATGATTTTCAGGAGAAAAGCCACAGAAACAGGAAGCTGCTGATTCCCCGTCTGACCTCTGACCCTCCGCAGCTCATTTCATGAAATGATTTGAGGGATTAAAATCTGAAGCGAGGCTCATGGTGCTGCTGCGTGGTGCTGCTGCGTGGTGCTGCTGTGTGGTGCTGCTGCGTGGTGCTGCGTGGTGCTGTGTAGTGGTGCTGCTGTGTGGTGCTGCTGCGTGGTGCTGCTGTGTGGTGCTGCTGCGTGCTGCTGCTGCGTGGTGCTGTGTAGTGCTGCTGCTGCGTGGTGCTGTGTAGTGGTGCTGCTGCGTGCTGTGTGCTGCTGCTGCTGCGTGGTGCTGTGTAGTGGTGCTGCGTGGTGGTGCTGCTGCGTGGTGCTGCTGCGTGCTGCTGCTGCGTGGTGCTGCGTAGTGGTGCTGCTGTGTGGTGCTGCTGCGTGCTGCTGCTGCGTGGTGCTGTGTAGTGGTGCTGCTGCGTGCTGCTGCTGCGTGCTGCTGCTGCGTGCTGCTGCTGCGTGCTGCTGCTGCGTGGTGCTGCGTGGTGGTGCTGCTGCTGCGTGCTGCTGCTGCGTGGTGCTGCGTGGTGGTGCTGCTGCGTAGTGGTGCTGCTGCTGCGTGGTGCTGTGTAGTGGTGCTGCTGCGTGCTGCTGCTGTGTGCTGCTGCTGCGTGGTGCTGCGTGGTGCTGCGTGGTGGTGCTGCTGCGTAGTGGTGCTGCTGCATGGTGCTGCTGCATGGTGCTGCTGCGTGGTGCTGTGTAGTGGTGGTGCTGCGTGGTGGTGCTGCGTGGTGCTGCTGCGTGGTGCTGCATGGTGGTGCTGTGTGGTGCTGCGTGGTGGTGCTGCTGCGTAGTGGTGCTGCTGCGTGGTGGTGCTGCGTAGTGGTGCTGCATGGTGGTGCTGCATGCTGCTGCGTGGTGCTGCATGGTGGTGCTGCTGCGTGGTGCTGCATGGTGGTGCTGTGTGGTGGTGCTGCGTGCTGCTGCTGGTGCTGCATGGTGGTGCTGCGTGGTGCTGCTGTGTGGTGCTGCGTGGTGGTGCTGCGTGGTGCTGCTGGTGCTGCATGGTGGTGCTGCGTGGTGCTGCTGTGTGGTGCTGCGTGGTGGTGCTGCTGTGTGGTGCTGCGTGGTGGTGCTGCGTGCTGCTGCTGCGTGGTGCTGTGTGGTGGTGCTGCGTGGTGCTGCGTGGTGCTGCTGTGTGGTGCTGCGTGGTGGTGCTGCGTGGTGGTGCTGCGTGGTGCTGCATGGTGGTGCTGCGTGGTGCTGCTGCGTGGTGCTGCATGGTGGTGCTGCTGTGTGGTGCTGCATGGTGGTGCTGCTGTGTGGTGCTGCGTGCTGCTGCTGCGTGGTGCTGCTGCGTGGTGCTGTGTGGTGCTGTGTTGTATTGTGTTTGGACCCTTCAGGGCCTCCATAGAAACAAATTCAGTTTCTTTTGTTCAGCAACATTTTTTTAATGATTTAAGTTTTTCTTCAATCTTTTTCTGAAACCTAAATATATTCAGTGATGATGTCGCCTTGGAGATCAGTCGGGGGCGGGGTCAAACCAAGCCAAAGTCTGCGTGCCTTTTAATTGGACCAACTCATTCTTCCATTATGACATCACTTCCTGTTTTAATGGCTTTCCACAGTTTTGTAATCTTCAGTTAACACGAACACATTTTGACATGTTTCTTGTCTTCACGTTTCCATCCACATCAGAGCTGTGACATCACACGCTGTGACATCACACGCTGTGACATCACACGTTGTGACATCACACACTGTGACATCACACGTGACTGTACAGCTGCACACCACAGGCCCTGTGGAACCAATCCAAACCACAGAAGGATTTAGGCTCCGCCTACTCTTTGCTAGTTTCCCAGCATGCATTGCAAAACCTCTCTGATATGTCCTCCTTGTTGCTGTTGGTCAGTGATTGGCTGTAACGTGTTGAACCAACGCGTCATGTGATGCGTGTTAACGCAACACTGAGAACACGCTGCGAGTCACACGTCAGAGTTACACCTGTTACAGGTGACAAGTACTGTGACATCATAAATACTTAGTTACTTCCTGTATCATGTTACACACCTGTTGATGTAATGTGTTACATTTTAAAGTTGTGTCAGCAGAAAACTTAAATCTACGGATCGACTGAACGGGTTTTATCAGCACCGACACGATTCATAGAAATCAAATGTCAAACAACCAGTGATGACGTTCAGTACTGCTCCACTACATGTATCTGATTACTTTAGTTACTTTGCAAATTCAGGTTACTCAGGCTGTTAATTGTGACGTGTAGTCAGATGTTGTGGGCGGGAAAAATACTGAATATGTTGGTGAAGATCGTCTGACCCTTCACACAACACTTTATGTCACAATACACAGAGTGTGATTATAAGAATAAAGACAGCAGCAGCGTAGATACACAACACAACACACACATGTGACAACAGACACGTAACCAGCTGTACTGTATATACATATAGATATACATACATACTATATATATATAGTATGTATGTATATATAAATATATATATTGTATTTATACACAATATATATATATATACACATATATATGCATATATATGTATACACACATCAGTACATACGTCAGTTTGTAACGTGAAGACATGAAAACGCGTCAGATAAACGTTCTGATGACTGTTTGATGTATTTAAAGCGTCAGACGACGTGATGACGCAGTGATGACGTGACGTTCAGAGCATGTGAGCAGAGCGCAGCGAGATGCGGAGCCTCATGCCCCGCCTCCGCCCCGCTCACCTGCTCTGGTGACGTTGTGACGACGTTGTGACGACGCACTGACGTGACGCCGTCGAGTCGCTCTGCTTCTCAATGTTTTTTGACAACAGAAGATTCAACTCGACTGTTTTCTCTCTGAATGTCTCCTGTTGATGAATGTAAAGTACTCGTGGTGCATTGTGGGACTTTTACTGTTGTTATTGTTATTATTACATATTTTTAATATTCAACCAGTGCATGAAGCGGGGAGGTGGGGCTTTTATCTGTGCTGACGTCAGAAACGAGTTTGCTGAATTTTTATTTATTCTGAAAGTGTGACAGGAAGTTGTAGCATGAATCACTGAATAAATAAATCCTGACAACCAATCACTGTCCTCGGTTTCTGCAGCACAGCCCACTGACCACCCTCCCATCCAATCAGACGGCGGCACAGTTTCAACAATCAACACAATAAAGTTCAGTTTTGAAAGGATAAAACTTTATTGTTCCTGTGTTGACACAATCCTCAACTGTGATTGGTCGGTTCGCAGACTACAGCAGATAACTGTCATTTAAAAAACAACAACAATAAACAAACAAGAATCCTACTGATCCTATTGGACGACGGTGACGGGTTCGTCCGACTCCACGCTGATGTCATCACCCAAACCCCCCGAGGCTACGCTAACAGCTAAATGCTAACATTAAAGCAACACAGCTTTAAAAAAACACCTGCGATCGTCCACACACGCACGCACGCACACACACACACACACACACACACACAGTGTACAGTGTTTAGACTTTACAAAACAAGAAGTTCAGAGATGTGAATTATTGTTATTAATCTTCACGTTGGTTTATTTGGTCCGGTGTTTTATCGGATGTTTCGTGATCACGTGAAATGTTGCGACCGTCATCGTCACAGAATACTTGACCTGGCCCTGGCCCTGGTCCTGGCCCTGGACCTGGACCTGGCCCTGGACCTGGCCCTGGCCCTGGTCCTGGCCCTGGCCCTGGCCCTGGTCCTGGTCCTGGCCCTGGACCTGGCCCTGGCCCTGGCCCTGGACCTGGCCCTGGCCCTGGACCTGGCCCTGGACCTGCCTCAGTGCTCGGCTCTTAAAGACGCTTGTGTCTGCTTGTTTTTTTTTGTCAGGGAGCGATAAAAAAATAAAAAAAATCATCCTAAAAGAGAAAACTTTTTAAACATCAGGAAACTAATCAGTCAACGAAAATCCTCCAATTTAATCGGCCTCGTTAGTTTTTCTGCGTTCGTCAGTTTTGTTCAGCTGATCCTGCGGTGATGTCACTTCCTGTGATTAAGACTCTTGATCATCAGGTTTCGTGTGTAACGACATAAAGACGTGTTTGTTTGCTGTAACGGGTCGTTTGTTGGCAACGACGAGGTGAACTCTCGTCATGTTTAATTACATTAACGATCTTTGAAGCAGATAAAGTTCTGGTCCCTACGACCCGTGGGTCACAGCTGCACGTCACTGAGCTCTCAACTGTTTATTATCACGATAAAGTTTTATTAAACTTTAGTTCAATTAATTAATTAATTTTTTACTTAGTTAAATTAAAGGAAGATGTTTGTTGTAAGATGTGAAGCAGTTTTGTTCTGATGAGATCCTGACCAATCACCACTCTTCTGTTGAATATTAGAGTAAACTCCTCCCCCTTCACGCTCTCTCCTGATTGGCTGATTGTTTCTCAGACTCACGGCTGCACTCATCAATATTATTTTATTGAAGTTCATGAACACAGACGAGTCAACAGAGAAACAAACGAGACATTTTCTTCTAATTCTCAGACAATTCAGTTTTTGGACAAACGGATGACATCACAGTCATCCTGCGTGTTCATTGGCTGTGATGAATGACAGACAGACGCCATCTGTCCAGTGTTGGACTAGTTTATTCTGATTCAGAGCGAAGCCGGCGGTCAGCCGTGTTTCTGTTTAACGTCCTCACACCGAGACTGCAAACAGCTCAGTCTGCAGCACGTCTACTTCCTGCTTCCTACTTCCTGCTTCCTACTTCCTTTAACGCACAGCTGACGTTCTGAAAGGTTCCTGCAGTGGAAACATTCAACATGGACGACGTGACGAGTAAATGTCTCGTTTGGTTTGTTTGATGAAGCTTCATCAGTGTGTCAGCTTCTGTACTTTCAGCCTCTTTTAGCTCCTTGTTTCACTTTTTTTATGTTATTTCATTGTTTTTTCTAATTAGAAGCAAAAATAACATCTGTGATAATTACAACTGCTGTAAAGTAACTACAGCCGATTCATCATGTAACTACAGCCGAGTACTGAGGGTCACACTGATTACAGTTACTCTTCAGTACTCAGTTACTTCAGGTTCAGCTGAAAAAAACTGTTCAGAGGAAAATAAAAAAATCTGCCAATGACAAGAGAGGATTTAAACTCCTCTCTCCTGATTGGTTGATTGGTTTTCTCTAATGATCAAAGATGTTCAGTGCGATGTGTCACTCCCCGTTTTCTTTTGCTTTCATCCTGCGCTCTCATTGGCTTGTTCTGGCATCATTTAGTTTAGCACCAAAAGGAACATAAATAGTTAAAAACACACACACACACACACACACACACACACACACACACACACACATGCGCACACACACGTGCACAAACACACGCGCACACACACACACACGCACACACTCTTCAGTTCGTCTCATAAAAAACAAATTAACATCAGTCTCTTTCTCTGGCTCCTCCTCTTCCTGTTCACCAGGAGGAGGAGGATGGTACAGCCGGTTGCCGTGGTAACTAGACGTCGAGGATCTCCTCGGCGGTGCCGCCGCAGCGCAGCCGGTACCGTCCGGTCCTCCAGCTGATAGTCGGGTCCCACAGAGCCGACAGGAAGATCTGCACCGCCATCGACTCTCTGATGAACCACGCCACGGCGAAGTCCAGCTTAGAGAAGCACAGCGGGCCACCCTGCGACATGATGTCATCGATCAATAACCAATCAGTCACAGGCTACATGACGGCAGGCGGATTTTACGTCTGTTAAATATTTTTGTTTTATTTTGTAATTTGAGACATTTTTGTTTAAAAAGTTAAAGTATAAAAATATACAAAATATAAAATAAACAACAAAACTTTTGTGAGGAACAGACAACAACATCACTTCCTGTAATGTGTGGCCTTTCAAAGTAAAAGCATCATGTTGTTGATGGGGTACCTGAACTCCGGTCAGCTGGATGTAGTCAGATATAAACCAGGCGAGACAGTGACACATGAAGAAGACCATCATGTCCCACCTGCAACACACACACACACACACACACACACACACACACACACACACAGTTTACATTTCATCAGTTTGTATCAACACAAACAGTTTCCGTCATGTTAAAGTGAAGTCGTCTCTGAGCGTAGCAGAGGCAGCAGAGTTCAGCTCCTCACTGACAAAACTCACAACGTCATTTATTTCACCGCACATTAAGAAAAACACACAACAGGTGAGTGGAAACAAACAGAACACATCCAGAACACAACAGCTACAGTTTGAGTGCAACTCCAGCACTACAGGGGGCAGCGTAACCGCTAACTACTGCTCAGTATTCTCTTTGCTGTAGCGACTAGCTGCTGTTGGCGAGTAGCTCAGTTAGCCGCAGAGCTAAGTGGCTCTGCTAGCTGACTGCAGGTCGACTGGGCTCAGCATCAGACTATCAGACTGTCAAAGTGGTATCAGGAGACAGGACGGGCCCGGGCTAGCTGGTTAGCATGCTAACTTCAGTAGACGTGGACACTGATGTTGCTTCACTGTTCAGAACGTTAGCTCAGTTCTTACACGGCACAGAACAACAAATCAAACGCTCCATTCAGTGTTTCTATGGCGACACCGTGCTGTTAAGATGTCTGTGATTGGCTGCGTACCTGAACACATAATGAGCAGCCCAGCCAATGATGAGGCTGGCCAGGAAGCACTCAGAGACGGGCTCCAGCACGGTACCAGGAAGCATGTTGATCCTCAACTTCGTCCACCTGAAAAGATTCAACAAACAGATTTGATACGACCGAACGTAAACTACACATGACTTTCATTCAGTCACCTCACTGCACCTTTAATTTCATGCACTCATGCATGTTATAAATATCACACATTTTCCAAAAATGTCAAATTTCTACAGAAACACGTGTTCACTGTCAGAACATCTGTAAAGACGTAAAGTCAAATGAAAACAATCTGAGCACAGTAATAAATGTTCATCATGTGTATTATTACAGACTGACACAGAGCAGACTAATCAAGCTAATTAAATATGAGAAATAAAGACAGTTCTGAGGTCACCTGATCATGCGGGACTGGAACTGGCCAATAGAGTACGACCCAGAGTTCTGCAGCGCCACCTGTGTCGCCATGGAGAACCTCCATCCTCTGAGGAGACGGACAGAAACAAATCAGTTTCATTTAGCATTTAAAGAAAAACTGCTTTAAACATAAAGTACGTCATCCAAACCACAGGTGCTAATGCTAACATGCTAACCTGTCAGCGATGGCTTTAGCCATGAAGTAATCCTCAGCGATGTACTGAGCGAACGCGACCAATCCACCGGCTTGATCCAACACGTCCTTCCTCATCAGACACGACATCCCCGTCACACACTTGATCCCCGTCACGTTAGCCGAGATGTAGGAGCGAGGGTGGGACGTCCCAAAATACACCTGACAACATGTTAGCATCTGTTAGCATCAGTAAAGCTAAATAACACTTTATCCCAAGAAGTAAGAGCACAGTTAGCATTAGCATCTGGAACGACAAATCGAACGGAAAATTACAGATTCAGCTTTTGTTGCATGGCGGCTAAAAAATTATCATGTGTTCGTATCAACAGCTAATTAGTGAGCTAAAAATGCTAAGATGTGATAAAATGTTAACATTTATCTGGAATAGCTAGAAAATAGAGTCACGTTAGCTTTAGAGGCTAATGCTTAACAACATTTAAAGACATTTTATCCGACATTTCCACTTACATATGATCTCTAAGTGTTTGTATTGTGAGTGCCACACATCAGCAGAGTTAGCATGATGTTAGCCTGTTAGCCTTACCTGCTCCAGTGTGGCGGCAAAGCCTTGTCGGTCGGCAACATATGGCAACCCATGGACCAATCCCACCTTCTCTGTCATCTGATTGGTCAGATCTGTCAGGGTGTCGGGTTTCACTGCAACACAAACACTGAGAGTTAGCTTTAGCAATAATGATAAGCATCAAAACTCAAGTCTTAAAGTGAAACCATTAGTTTACTGACCTCTGATGCCGCTGTCACAGATCCAGACCAGGCCGTATTTGGCTCCTTCGTAGCCCGGCATCAGGTTGTTGATCTTGGGGTTGATTCCAACTTTCTTCCCCCCTGAGAACCAAAGACAGTCACATGATAGCATTAGCTGCTAACATAAGCTGCTAACAAACGACTCAAAAAGGTGAGTTACATGTCATTAAATAAGAGCTGGTTATTACAAAAGAACGCAACAGAGTAAACGGTTAAACTATTATGAAATAAGTGGAAGTACAGCAAACAAACAAACAAACAAACAACAGAAGCTCACCGATGAATAATCGAGCGTCCACGTTGGGATATTTGCCCAACAACTTTTTACAGACGTCGACAGCTGGATCGTCCTGATCCTGAACGCACAGCAAGATCTCATACTGAAAAACAAAAAAGGTTAAAATACTGTTAGCAGATCAGGTCAGACTGCAGCTCAGGGCTGGGGCCACCTGGCTGGTGGTCCAGGATGTAAGATGCTAGTCGAGGAGGTCTGAAGTGGTCCACTGTGAGGTGGGGGGCAGTGGGATGGTAGCTGGAAGGACTCAGGTCATAGTCAGGCTGTAGCCAGGCTGTAGCCAGGCTGTAGCCAGGCTGTAGTCAGTGAAGTGAAATGTTAGTTTAGGTCGAGGTTTGAGAGTTAGGTGAAGGGGGTTAGAGGCAGGGGGGTTAGGTGAAGGGGGTTAGAGGCAGGGTAGGGGGGTAGTTAGTGTCACCTTTGGGTAATCGAGTGTAAAAAATGTCTCCAGGTTGGAGATCAGGTTCGGGTCGACGCCCTTCAGAGGCTTCAGCAGAGAAACTCCTGCCATCTGCACAAACGGCTGTTTGACCTCTGACCTTTTCTTGTGGAGGTGCAGACGCCTGAAAGAGACACAGAGGTCAGAGGTCAACATGCATGAACATCACAACCACAGCATCTGAAGTATCTATTAAACTTTCAGGATGTGTTTTCTGTTTGTCCTCAGAGTGTTTGGACATCAGATACCAACAGTTAATTAACTACATTTCTATATTTGTTCAGTGTCATGACTCAGCGACAGGTAGAGGACCGAAACACAGACAGTCCCTCTTCTCAACTCTGAAACATTGTTTTGAACTAATTACAGTCAAAATATGATGTGGGATGGTAGTCGAGGCAGTCGGGAGGTAGTCGAGGCAGTCGGGAGGTAGTCGAGGTAGTCGGGAGGTAGTCGAGGCAGTCGGGAGGTAGTCGAGGCAGCCGGGAGGTAGTCGAGGCAGCCAGGTAGTCGAGGCAGCCAGGTAGTCGAGGCAGTCGGGAGGTAGTCGGGAGGTAGTTGAGGCAGCCGGGAGGTAGTCGAGGCAGCCGGGAGGTAGTCGAGGCAGCCAGGTAGTCGAGGCAGTCGGGAGGTAGTCGAGGCAGCCGGGAGGTAGTCGAGGCAGCCGGGAGGTAGTCGAGGCAGTCGGGAGGTAGTCGAGGCAGCCGGGAGGTAGTCGAGGCAGCCAGGTAGTCGAGGCAGTCGGGAGGTAGTCGGGAGGTAGTCGAGGTAGTCGGGAGGTAGTCGAGGCAGCCGGGAGGTAGTCGAGGCAGCCAGGAGGTAGTCGAGGCAGAGAGCTGAATGGATTTTTAGCCAGTCAACATTTTATAGTATTTGAATTCTTATTCAAAGTAATTTTGAAGCAAAAAGGCTGAACGTTCTCGAGGTTTCTTCAAATGTGAGAATGTGCTGCTTTTCTGTATCATGATGACAATAAACTAAATATCTTTGTCGGACTGTTGGTTGACACGAAACATCTGGAGATGTTTCATTGGGCTTCAGGAAATTGTGACTGTAGGACATTTTGATTTCTCACCGTTTGACATTTAAATAATCAGAATGAAAATAATCACGATGCAGCCAGACTGGAGTGTGAAGCGTAACACTGCTCTTATAATATAACATGTTAAAGCACAGAGCCTCCTGTTTTCTAACCATAACAGAGTCTGAGGGAAACATCAGACCTACAGCCTGAAGCCTCACAGCTGTAAACACACATCAGACGTTCAACAGACGACTGATGGAACAAGATGCAGAACATTTCTCTCAAACATCATCAGAATCACACAGTGTGAAGAGGAGGCCATCTTCTTCTCACTCGCGGCCTCATACTGGTTCTGTATGTAGCTTCATTAATGACAGGTGATGATGCTGCAGTCAACGAGAAGATATTTCTTCATGAGCTCTCTGTGACACCACAGCAGGAGCCACAGGTGTGCACGGTGCTGAGGATGCAGGATGACGAGTCATCAAACCTGCCCAATGACTGAGCTTCTGATCCATTTATAGTAAGTCAGTGCGACTGAAAACAGCTGATGCAGACAGCTTCAACAGCCGTCTGCGTTTATGTTCCTGCAGGAGAACGTGTCCGAAAACTGGAAACAAAATTCAGCTTTACGCATCTTTTAGTTTTTGAATTCAATTAACAAACGATGATGATGTAATACCCGAGTCCACACATCAGACTCAGTGGTTCTTCGGGCTTATGAAGAACTGGAAGACGTGGAGGCTTTAAAAGTCCTGAATACTTCTGGAAATCCTCTAATCTGTTCAGGCCCACCAGAGAATTACAGGAAGGTCTTTAAAGGCCTGGAAAATGTGCACGTGTGTGGCGCCTTCAGGTCACCTGGTGTTCACCTGGTGGTCACCTGGAGTTCACCTGGTGGTCACCTGGTGTTCACCTGGTGGTCACGATGATCCATATTCATGTCTGAACGTCCTGCTGGTGTCAGAGCAGATGTGTCCACCTCTCAGCTGACGTTTAAAATCCTCTGAGACATTTCCGGAGACACAGCTGCTGAACTTACTGGAAAGAGTTGCTGGAAAAACCCGTGTTGCCCCATCACCTTTAGTCACCACTGCACCAAACTCCTTTACAAAATGAGCTACTTTTAAGCGAAGGATCCTGGAGGACTCACCCAGAGTTTAATCCACAGCTTTGGGTTTTGGTGCCGTTAGGTGACTTACATAAAGCCGAACTCAAGTGCGACACATGATATTTTAATAAGACATTTAGCCATTTTCGAGCTCGCTACACAACGGCCGCTGACCACAACATTATTAAATCGACAGGTTTTCAAATGCAGTTCGGCGACAACAGAGGGAAACAGGAAATGCATGCGGCTAACGCTAACGAACCGTAACGGAACCGATTTGGAGACGTGTTACTGACTTGTGCGAAGAACTTAACCCGGTCCAGACCCGTCACAGACTGTCCCAGCTGGTAATCAAACCAATAAATCCATTTAGTCCCAGAAGCCACACGGATCCCCGAGTGAGCGCAACAAACGGCCGAAGCTAACCGGCTAGCGGTGAACCAGGAAAACGCCCAACATATAACCGCCAGACACGGAGGTGTTACCGGCTGTCAGACATCCAGGAACCCGCCGAGAAGCTCTCATCTTATTTTTATATTTAATCTCATAAAACACAAAAGTGTCTCACAAAACACAGAAAACACAGAAAGCGGAGCGTCGACAGCTAGCTCACAGCCCGTTAGCCTAGCTCCGCGGAGCACTCACACATAGATGATGGACATGAAGTGCATCAGCCACAGCACGAAGAACAGGATGAAGCCGAACACGGCCAGTCCCTGCATGGCGAGCTCCAGCACGGCCATGGCGCTCAGCGGGGGCTGCCGGGGCGGCGGGCCGGCTGGGGGTCACAGAGGCTCGGGACGGAGGCCAGCAGACTCGGAGTGTGGGGGTCCGACTGTTGGTGCGACGAGCTCGGCTTGTTGAGGCGGATGATCCGGCGTCAGCTCACAGCGGGGCACGTCAGGAAGCAGTCCGTGTCAGGAGCTCCGATGACAGGGACAGAGACCGGCCTCGGCCTGGTGGTGCTGGTGTCCGGGTCACGGCGCGAGCTTCGGCGGTTTGACAGTCACCAGACCGGCCGACGGTCAGCTGACCAACCGGGGGGAGCGGCGGCAGGCACGGGACGCTGGTAGCAACAGAGCACGGTACTTCCGGCCAACTTCAAAATAAAAGCTTAATTAAACCTCTGCAGATTAAACCTGTCCACAGAGGACATGAAAGACAAGTCATGAGACTGAATATTTAGCTTGAGCTTTAAATGAATTTAAACTCATTAAAGGTCGATATTAAGAAAAAGACAGGTTGGATTCAGACTCCCAGCCCACAGGGGGCAGCATGTCACCAGAGGCACCGCTAACTGCTGCTAACTGCTGCTAACTGCATTCTGTGGATACACGACTACTGTTAGCTTGTTAGCTCAGTTAGCCGGCAGGTGTGTAGGTGTTTATACTGCTAACACAGGAGCTTTGGGAGGTTTTCAGGCCCGGGGCTAGCTGGTTAGCATGCTAGCTTCATGGACACTTGTTTCTTGACATTCTGCTGATAATTTTTAATTTTATATTAATTAATTATATATTATATTTCTTACATATCGCTCCTTTAAACCCAGCTTGTACAGTCAGTGTTTGTTCATGTTTAATGTGAAATGATTGAATGGACTCAGCTGCAGACCTGCTGCTGTCCAGACTGCAGGACGCTCTGCACCTGCTCCAGGTGAGACAGTCTCAGGTGTCTCAACCCAACAAATGTTCCTGGCTGTAAACCTCTGGATTATTAACTCGTCATTTATTATTGAAGCACTAAACATGAAGCTTTGAGTGTCTGATGTTCTTTTCCTCTTTACAGCAAACAGCTCGGAGCTTCTTTAATTTTTTAATTTAACTTTAATTCTGCTTTTTATAAAAATATTAACAGGATGATCGAAAGTTAAAATACTGGTTAGACACTTTTTATGTCCCGAGTTGTGTCTGCAGGCACCAACCACCTCCAGTCTGTCTGCAGCCTGACAGGCACAGCCCAGGGCAGAGCGAGTCCAGGACACCTCACTGCAGCTGTTTGTTGTTTGTAACTAAGTACATTTACTCAAGTGCACATGTAATGTAGCTGTGTAACTTCACTCGACTACTTTTACTCGATTACTACGTTTAACAGCTGATGTTAAACGAACTCCGTCTTCACCAGCTGCAACATTAAAGTGACGAACATGAATGAATATTAATATAATTCTGCATTAAAATAGTTTTAAATTAATTTCAGTCACACCTGTTGAACTAACTGAGCTACTGCAAAGACACATGTAGCATCACCTTTAGCCTCCACTGCACCAAACTCCTTTACAAAAACAGTTGTTTTTAAGTGAAGGATCCTGCAGGACTCACCGGAGCTCACACTAAATCCTTGACATTATGTGGCTGAGTGCCGTCAGGTGAACTGGATGAATGCTGAACTAAAGTGTGACACAAATTATTGTAACAAGACATTTGACTTTTTTACACGACGACAGCTGACAACATTATTAAATCTGCAGGTTTTCAAATGCAGTTCAGCGTCAGCAGAGGAAACAGGAAGTTCATCCAGCCAACACTGAAGTACTTTTACTTTGGTACTTTATAGAGTAAATATTTGTACACTGTGTATTAGTACTGTTGGTGAGTCTGATCATGTGACCTGTGATGTCATTCAGACAGATAATTGATTAAAACACAAGCGAACGTCATTGATCAGTGTTTTATTAATAATCCACATGTTCACACGCTCTCTGAGGACGAGGTGACCGCAGGAAGTTTGTTTCGGGTCGCCCACGAACACTCGGCGTTCTCCTTCCAGCTGGAATCCTGCGTGTCGTACACTTCCTGTTGATGGATAATCAGAGGTTATGATCGATAACCAAAGGTTATGATCGATAACCGAAGGTTATGATCGTTAATCTAAGGTTATGATCAATAATCGAAGGTTATGATCGATAACCAAAGGTTATGATCGTTAATCAAAGGTTATGATCAATAATAAAAGGTTATGATCGATAATCAAAGGTTATGATCGATAGCGATCAGGACCGAGTCCGGACCTTCTGAGGCGTCTCACCTTCTTCCAGATGGGGATGTTGGCCTTCAGCTGGTTGATGCAGTGCTCGATCGCCTGCTGGCTGTCGTGGCGATGAGGAGACGAGATCGCCATGGCGACACTGGCCTGACCCACCTCCACCCACCTGAGGGAGGAAGTTCACAGGTGAGTCTGGACCAGCAGCACAGAGTCATCTGTAGAGTAACTAGTTACTATTGTAACTAAAGTGATCAGATAAATGGAGTGGAAGTACAAAGTAACAGACACCGGAAATACTCAAGTAAAGTACCTCAAACTGTGCAGTACTGCAGTAAATGTACTCAGTTACATTCCACCACTGTGGACACTGGGCTCATCCTCATCATCAACAGATCGATCAATAATTAAAACAATCGTTAGCTGCAGACAGGCTGCGCTCAACCAGCTGCTCTACCACAGTTAGCATTAGCAGTTAGCAATTAGCGCCAGCAGACAGCGGTTAGCGTTAGCATCCCACCCCAGCCGGTGGTGGACACAGATGTGCGTCACTGTTGGCCAGCGCCCTCTGATGTCAGCGCACAGCTTGGTGAACTCTGATTGGGCCATGAGCTCGTACGCCTCGTACTCCAGACCAATCACCTTCCTGCCATCCAGCTCGTCCTCCCGGGTCGTACCTGCACACACACGCACACACACAAACACACACACAGACACAGAGACACACAGAGACACACAGAGACACACACACACACACACACACACACAAACACAGAGACACACACACACACACACACACACAAACACAGAGACACACACACACACACACACACACACACACACACACACTTTAAACAATAACATTAATCTTAACGTCACTGAAAATTTCTGCTGATGTAAATAAATAAAATATGAACCAATAAAAACTGAAATGGCTCCGCAGGAAGAGCAGCTGACGGCATCGACCACTTCCTGTACTGACAGCCAATCACGGCTCAGCTTGAAGACGTCTCTCCGCTCCTCCGACTCACCCATCTCTGAGGAGAAGCAGAGGTTAAAGGTCCGATTGGAGCGGATCAGAAGTGACAGTGAAACCTCTGTAACACTCAGTCCAACTGTAACGGATGTGTGACGCTGCACTGCATTATGGGTATTCAGACCAAACATGAGGTGAAGGATTCATCGCTGCCTGCTGCTCGCTGCTCGCTGCTCGCTGCCCGCTTCTGATCCATTGGTGACGGGCTGCCGTGCCTCAGTGGGGACGGGTTCAGTATGTGATTTTTAGCGGGTCGACCCGTGTTTAATAAACCTGTGCTGACCCGCTGGTGTTGGCGGTCGAGCAGCTTCTCTGCAGACGCAGGAAGGAGGATTTCTACTGATTCTGATCGATAACTGACCGTCTGTGTTTATCCTCCGCTGAGCGGCGGCACCACGGCAACCTCGTCACCGTCTGCCAGAGTCACCACCTGGTCGCCGATGGCAACGTACTGCTGACACACCGCCAAGACCACCTGATCC
>NC_140203.1:230000-297500 GCF_965226575.1 Pagrus pagrus
CGCATTTGAAGGCCAATTACGTCACAACACTGCGCGAAGGCTGTCCAAATTCAGAGGCTCCTTCAAACGCAGCCCATAAACGCAGCCTGGCCTTCCCTCCTTTTGGAGGACGCACCGCTACTATCCTTCGCGGCCTCCCATATCCCAAGATCCTTTGCGCACTGCCGTTCAGTCCCGAAACAGAAGAGGAAGCAAGAGAAAATGGCGACATCAAGTGGCGCAGACATGACATTTAAATTGAAGTAATGGGTTTATACTCGGTTTTTACTCATTTAAACATCCAACGCCAGATATGTTAAAGTTCAAAACCTCCAAATTTCAACTTTCAGTTAAAACACGTGACGCTGGTGATGCTGTGGTAAATATAGTTGTTATTCACTAATGGGTTCATGTTTTTTTTGTAATGTTGATGATTCAATTTAGATTTGACACATTTTATTGTTAATTTTTGTGCACACACAAATAAATGTACACGTTTGATAGATTTGAACTAAAACAGACTTTAATGCATCTCTTCATTCACAATTGTGACGTAAGGGTAAGGGGCGGGAACATCTGGTGACCAACCAGGAAATACTCCGAAGGCTAGACCGTCTTTAACAACGGTGGACGAGGCGTTCAAAGACCTGTCCGAAGGACCCGGCCCTCGTGGACCGCGAAGGCTGCAGCCCCTGAATTTGGACACAGCCACTGACACAGGTGACACTGACACAGGTGATACTGATGTCCATGTGTCCACCTCAAACCAGCTCTGACAATTCAATTCAATCAATCTTTATTATCCCCCAAGGGGGCAATTGTCTGTGCAACAGTGGTCCACACTTACACAACACCCAGTCAGCACACATACAGAATAAGAATAAAATAAAAATAAAACAGCACACTACGAATAATACATGTCACCGTAATTTAAATAGATAAATAAATAAATACTCATACATGACACAGTTTGATCCAATCAATGACGAAAACCTGCAAGAAAAAATACATTTGAAATCCTCCTCCTGCTGCTTGATATTTCACCAGCAGTTATAAAATCACAGCAGGATTCTGTCATTATGTTCTGGTAATATAGTTATAAAATCAATATACTGTGTTCTACTGTGAAAATACAGTAATTTGATGTAAAATGTTGATAACATGATGGAACTGTAATCAGCATTTGAAGTTTTTGAAAATACACAAAATTATGGTACATTTACAGTCAATACCGCAAATTACTGTGTTGTCATGTTAACTCACCCATATTGCTTGTTAGCATGTTAGCAGGGGCGGTCCTGGCTAGATTTACGCCCTGGGCGAACCATCCCTTGACCCCCCCCAAACACGACAATATATTACATTATTTGTATTATTTCATTATATATAATCTTAAATACAAAAAGGTAACAAGAACAGAGAAAAAAACAAGATCAATAAATGAAATACAGTATATAAACACAAATGTAAATTGCACAAATCCTTCATCACAGGATCTAATAACCATGCTTGAAAAATCCCTGAAGAAAGCTAAAAAAAAAAAAAAGGCTACTCTATGGAGCATAAAAAAAGATTCCTGCAGTAAACTTTTTCGTATTTTACATACAAGTTTTGTTTTGCATCATCCTATTAATACCATCTGAACGGTTCCAGTTATGATAACACACCAGTTTTGCACACACACACACACACACACACACACACACACACACACACACACAGGTAGATGGCTCCTCATCAGACTCCAGGACCATGTCTGTGGCTGCTGTGGAAGTATCTGACTCCTCATTTTGGCCAGTGGGTGCTCCAGCTCCAAAATATTTCAGAAGTGCCTCTGAATTACAATTAAGATACAATATGTAAGTTAGGTCACACTTACATCACACATGCATCAGTTACCCAATTAAAATGACCATAATGCACATTTGATTAACATTTGTTAACATCCTATTAACTAAGCATAACACACTACAAATTATTCAAAGAGCTATATCACATGTAGCTTACACAATGCAATACAATTAGAAGTTATTTAAGTTAGCATATAGCGTATAGCATTAAATATTCCACAGTCAGGACTCTGTGAATTTGCACTTGTTGTGTTGCAAACACAAAGTAGCCCAGGTTGCCTATGGGTGAAATTAGTTGCATGACATGATGCCTCAATTCTAATAGTTGCTAGTTCAGCAAAACTACAAACCAAATACAGTCGTCTTCTGTGGCTAAGTAGCAACATATTAGCAAGAGGCTAATAAATAGCCTATAGGCTACTGTCACTCACGTCACTCATAGAAAATCTGCACACCTTTATCTTTTGCCCGTTTCTCCTCTTCTTCTGTTCTTCTCTTTCTGAACTGGGCACCTGACGGCTTCTTTGGTCTTTTACTTTGATCCATGATGAAGACGAAGAGTCGACATCATTACCGATGTCACGTGATGTAAACAAATTCACATAGATGCCCGTACTAACAGGCTAACATGATGTTAGCCTGTTAGCATGAGTACCTTCTTAGTCCACGTCTAGGCCTGTTAAACTGCTGCTAGTATGTTAGCCTATTAGCATGTTATCCTGTTTTCACTATGTTAGCCTATTAGCCTGTTGTTAGCCTGTTAGCATATTAGCCTGTGTACCTTGTTGTTAGACTACAGTACTTTGTTAAATTACAGCATGTTGCTGTAAACTAATCACAGTATTTCTCTGTAATGGACCTTTTTGTTTTCCAACAGTTGCTTCAGAACAATTCTTGAATTCAAATTCACACCCGTCGTAGTTTCAAAGCTTCTTGACAGTCTGGATTAGACCAGACCTCAGCTCTCAGAACAAGAGGAGACGGACGAGGTCCAGAAGAAAAGTCTTTGTCTCTGGTGATGGTGAGACATAATCAGGCCCACAGTTACTCAACCAGCCCAAAGAACCCGGGTCAATTGCTTCATCCACCAGTTAATCAGCTGCTCTCAGGGTTTTCTCATCACCAGATTTAACAGGACGGACCTGGACCAGCTGACGAGCCACTGGACCAGCTGACGAGCCACTGGACCACAGTGACGGCTGCTGAGACACGTGACGATGATCCATTAAAACCATTTACAGCTAAACTGACATGAATAAAGTCCAAACTGATTCATTGTGTGAGCGCTCAGTGAAGCTGGTCCGGTCCAGACGGTGTCGACCCTCCAGCAGTTTCTGTCTCACACATTAAAGACATCCAAACAACGAGTGGAGGAGACTCACCGCCTTCAGGCTGAGCAGTGACGTCAGACTCACTCAGTGATCAGAGTGGTGGACAGTAACGGAGTAAATTTACTTGAGTACTGTACTTAAGTACGTATCCAGAGGATTTGTACTTTACCTTGAGTATTAGATTTCTTTGGTACTTATTACTCTTACTTGAATACATTTCCAAGACAAATATTTTTACTTTTACTCGAGTTAATTTCTAGGAAGGCTGAAAAGTACTTGTTACTTTCAGGTCTGCTTTTTTTTTTTTTTTTCTAAAATACTATTGGCCACAAGCTGTTTGTCAAAGAAGGGAACCTATCACAGCGCACGCTCTCCACTGGGATCTACGTAAAAGTGGAAATACGTCATCCCTCCCCATAAGCATACCACCAAAGTAGCCACGCTATCGACGGCGTTTGTCAACACAAAACCGCGAACTGTGATCCCATTCATTTATTTGTTTTTATAGGTGTTTCTGCAGGCTTTATGTCACATTGTGGGTCTAAAAGCAAGCACATCAGTGCAGCTGGTTTCAAAGAGTTAATTCTCAGAAACAAGAGTTAAAAGGTCCTTAAATTCATTTAGAAAAAAATATAGTAATTCATTGATGTGAAAAATAAGAAATTTACTCTTACTCTTACTTTCACTTAAAGTAAATTTAAAAGCATGTACTTTTGGATACTTAAATACCTTTAAAAGCAAGTACTTTTGGATACTTAAGTACCTTTAAAAGCAAGTACTTTTGGATACTTAAGTACCTTTAAAAGCATGTACTTTTGGATACTTAAGTACCTTTAAAAGCATGTACTTTTGGATACTTAAGTACCTTTAAAAGCAAGTACTTTTTTACTCTTACTCGAGTAACATGTCGACTGAGCTACTTTTACTTGTAACGGAGTAAATTTTGACCAGTAGTATTTGTACTCTTACTCAAGTACTGGGGTCGAGTACTCTGTCCATCTCTGATGATCAGAGTGTTAACGAGAAGCTTTGAGCCCGTCAGGACTTTGTTTTTACAGGTGATGACATCACTTCCTTTGTCTTCAGCCAAAGACTGAAGTGATTAAATATCTAAGTCTCCATCAGGAACACGTCAGCGTCACACAGGAGCAGCTGCAGGAAATTAATTTCTCAACAGGAAGTCAAATTAAACAATAATTTATTTTGTATTAAACCATAAAATCTGCCCCGAACAAAGAAGAAGCACAACATGTTTTAACAGTCATGACAGTAAAAATACATTTTTATCTTTTAAATACTTTAAATACCCGCTTATAGAAAATATAGAGAATTTCTAAATTAAAAAATACCCAGAAGATTTCAGTTTCCAAGAACTTTCACAGTAAAACACAGAAACGAACAAACATCATTCAACATGTCAGCAGGTGAACACACACACACACACACACACACACACACACACCGAAAACACACATCCAGAGCTGCACGTCGACCGATCCATCAATCAATCGATCGGTCGGTCAGTTTATTTACCCACAATTCCACATTCTGTTATGAAACAGAAAAAACTTCAATCAAGGAAATTAATACAGCAGTTAGAGACACACACACACACACAGACACACACACACACACAGACAGACACACACAGACAGACAGACAGACAGACAGACAGACAGACACACACACACACACACACACACACACAGACAGACAGACAGACAGACAGACACACACAGACACACACACACACAGACAGACACACACAGACAGACAGACAGACAGACAGACACACACACACACACACAGACACACTAACAGACACACAGACAGACACACACAGACAGACAGACAGACAGACAGACAGACACACACACACACAGACAGACAGACAGACACACACACAGACACACACACACACACACAGACAGACAGACACACACACACACACACACACACACACACACAGACAGACAGACAGACACACACAGACACACACACACACACACACAGACAGACACACACACACACACACACACACACTTTAAAACATTCATGAAGCACTAACGAGCTAACGACTTGTTTGGTCCCTTTGTGTTGCCGTAGAAACGTCCCTGTCTCCTTCAGTGTCCTCTGTCCTGTGTTTGACCTTTGACCTTCAGTCTGACCTGCTGACAGGACGTGTCACCATGACGATTTAACAGATTTTAAATAATTCCTGATTTTATTCTCGTTTTTTTTGTTTTTCCAGCAGCGACTCATCGGACATTAACGTTAAGTCTCCAGGCTGGTTCTTCTTCATATTTACAGCTGTTTTATGATGATTCATGATGATTTCTGATTATTTTCAGACGGCTCGTCACCTTTTCAATTAATAACTAATGATCCTTTGTGTATTTTCCCTCTGACACGTGTTTTAAAGTGATTCTTCCTGATTGGCTGCTCGTGTCATCGATTCAACAAGTGGAACAAAATCTGGACTTTTCATTCGTCAGTCGATCTCCACACGGAAAGCGGTGATTTCCATTGGCTGCAGGCGAGTGAGGCGTGGAGGCTGCTGTTGCCGGGCGAATTCTGGTTCATCGTCTTCACGCAGCAGAGTGAGACCCGACCGACGGACAGAACGGAACCTGAGAGGAGAGAACAGATCGTCCAAGTTCACCTGGAGACAAAAACAGACGAGACGAGACGAGGACAGAAAACAATCTTTTAAAATATCACACAATTAAAAAAACAACATGAACAAGTCAACAGTCACATGAAGCACAAAAAACAATTTAATTTAAAAAATGAAAGAAATTCAAATATTATTTAATTAATTAAAACAATAAGTTTTTATGTAAAAAAATATTTCACAAAACAGTGATGTTAAAAATGCAGCGTTCTGAAAAAAAAAACAACAAATAATTTTGAAACGTGTGTGTGTGTGTTGTGTGTTGTGTCCACCTCCTCGTGCGCGCTCCACGTGCACTGCAGTGGCGTGTCGGGGGCGGAGCTACAATCGAAGCCCTTCCTGTGGAGGAGGAGAGCCACTTCCTGTGACGGAGCTTCTGCTTCCTGTTTACCAGAAAACACAAACATTTGTTTTGCTTTCATGTTTAACAGATTATAAAATATTTAAAAGACATTTTGAAATATTCAAAAATATGTTTGTTTGATTTGATCAATCATTTCTGCACATTGTGAAATAATAAAAATGTTGATTTATAACAATAATAATAATAATATTTCAGCTCCAGTTGTTTTTCGGACTCTTGAGGACTTTTTATTTTATTTAATATTATTAAAGTTTTAATATTAAAACTTTGCTTTTTATTTATTTTTTGTTATTTGTGTTTTTCACTTTATTCATTTGTGAAAGTATTTGAGTATGTTTGTATGATTGAATACATTGTGATCTTGTTGATCTGCTCTGTACATGCGACATCTATTGCACGTCTGTCCGTCCTGGGAGTTTTTCCTCACTCGAATCGAGGGTCGAAGGACAGAGGGTGTCGTCTCTGTACAGATTGTAAAGCCCTCTGAGGCAAACTGTGATTTGTGAATTTGGGCTATACAAATAAAATTTTATTTGAATTTGATGTTTGAGTTATTCCTCAAAAAATGACTTCTGCTTTTTATTTTCAATATAAATCCACAAATCCAGGTGTGTCCAGGTGTTTCCAGGTGTTTCCAAGCGTTCTCTCACCTGTGTGTCCTCCAGCGTCCTCAGGTTCAGCAGGTGAACGTCGCACGGCATCGATGAGCGGAGTGGCAGGAAGGGGCGGAGCTTTGGCGGCTGGCTGTTGCTAGGGGTGACCAAGGTGATTGGCGGGTGGCAGAGGGAGAGCGAGGACAGGTGGGCGAGCAGTGACAGGTGTTCAACTGAGGCTCCTCCCACTTCCTGTCAGGAAAATAAACAGAAGGATAAAATATAAACGAAACATAAATATCATCACAGTCAGCTCTGAAACGGTCCCTCTGCACCTGACCCGCCACCTGGACACTCACCCAATAATCACAATAAATACCTGACCTGGTCCGTCTTCTAGATGGAGAGGGTGGTGTAAACCTGTGATACCCTGATGCTTTCTCTCCGGTTGGACAACTGTCCTCCTCACCTGAGCCCCGCCCCTCACAAGAGCCCTGCCCCTCACATTAGCCCTGCCCCCTCACCTGAGCCCCGCCCCTCACATGAGCCCTGTCCCCTCACCTGAGCCCTGCCCCTCACCTGAGCCCCGCCCCTCCTGTCCTCCAGCAGCAGGTGGTAGAGACTGGCCGTCAGCTTGTTGTCGGTGACGCCCTGACCGAGGCCGCGGTTATCGTCCTGCTGCAGCCGCCGGTCCAACACCACCTCCAGCTCACCTGCACAGGTGAGAGGTCAGAGGTCAGCACACTGACAGACACACAGACAGACACACTGACAGACACACTGACACACTGACAGACACACTGACAGACACACTGACACACTGACAGACACACAGACAGACAGGGAGAGGAGCTCTCACTGTGTTTTTTACAGTAACTCAGCGTTTGAATCTTGTGTTGTTTCAACACTGCTAAAGGTCGCTGTTGTCTATCAATACACCATCAATACACCATCAATACACTACTAATACACTATCAATATACTATCAGTGAATACATTATCTATCAATAGCCTGTCGGTGACAGATCCTGTAGCCTGAACCTCCACACCATCACCATGAAGCTGAAACACCATAAACAACACAGAGACACTGAGGCGGACATGCAGGTGGACAAGGACTCACCTGGTGTGAGTGAGGAGACGGCCTGACTCTGAGCCGACAGCAGAGACACACGAGACGTCGAGTCCTGCAGGAACGACGCCGACGTCATCGGGTAAAAGTTCGCCTGCAGGGGGAGCTTCGCCAGCGTCCGCCGCTGCTGCATCTGCAGGCGGGATCAATACACTGTCAATACGCTGTCAATACACTGTCAATACGCTGTCAATACACTATCAATACACTGTCAATACGCTGTCAATACACTGTCAATACGCTGTCAATACGCTGTCAATACGCTGTCAATACACTATCAATACGCTGTCAATACGCTGTCAATACACTGTCAATACGCTGTCAATACGCTGTCAATACGCTGTCAATACGCTATCAATACGCTGTCAATACGCTGTCAATACACTATCAATACGCTGTCAATACGCTGTCAATACGCTATCAATACGCTATCAATACGCTGTCAATACGCTATCAATACACTGTCAATACGCTGTCAATACGCTGTCAATACGCTGTCAATACACTATCAATACGCTGTCAATACGCTATCAATACGCTGTCAATACGCTGTCAATACGCTATCACTACACTGTCAATACACTGTCAATAAGGGTTAGGGTCAGAACGAACCTGGAAACTGTTGAGGTCGGAGTAGAAACGGTTGCCGTTGGCAACATCTGTGACGAGCTTCATGGCGAGCTCACGGTTGACCTCTGACCTGATGTCCACCATGTTGAAAATCTCCAGGGATCTCCCAGCATGCCCTGCGGCAGAGACAGACAGGAGACTTTTATTGTGAACTGATGAGAGATATTAAGTGAACAGCTGGACAGCAGACGGAGGACAGAGTCTCTCAACTCCAACTGAACCTGAACTCATCACCTCAACTCCAACTGAACCTGAACTCATCTCATGCAGTTTGTTTCACTGTGCTGAACATCCAGCAGCCAATAATCACAGATATTGACGGCAGAAGCAACTGTTTATTCATTTATTTAGTTTTTTGCCTTATTTGTTCTTGGGGTTGTTTATTTTGGTGTTTTTAAAGCAATTTCTCTCGTAACTCCTGATTTCTGAAGCCTTTAGTGTTTTTATCATGTTTTTATCATATCTGAGGACGGACGCTTCGTCTTCTACTGCAAACAACTCATAACATACGTACAAAAGCAGTAACTTGAACCTGACAGCCTGTACACAGCCTGTACATGGCCTGACAGACTGAACCCAGGGCAACCTGTACGCAGCCTGTATGCAGCCTGAAAGACTGAACCTGGGGCAGCCTGTATGCAGCCCGTACGCAGCCTGTATGCAGCCTGAAAGACTGAACCTGGGGCAGCCCGTACGCAGCCTGTACATGGCCTGACAGACTGAACCCAGGGCAACCTGTACGCAGCCTGTATGCAGCCTGAAAGACTGAACCTGGGGCAGCCTGTATGCAGCCCGTACGCAGCCTGTATGCAGCCTGAAAGACTGAACCTGGGGCAGCCCGTACGCAGCCTGTACATGGCCTGACAGACTGAACCTGGGGCAGCCTGTATGCAGCCTGAAAGACTGAACCTGGGGCAGCCTGTATGCAGCCCGTGGGCAGCCTGTATGCAGCCCGTGGGCAGCCTGTATGCAGCCCGTACGCAGCCTGTATGCAGCCTGACAGACTGAACCTGGGGCAGCCTGTATGCAGCCTGTACGCAGCCTGTATGCAGCCTGTACGCAGCCTGACAGACTGAACCTGGGGCAGCCTGTATGCAGCCTGTACGCAGCCTGTATGCAGCCTGTACGCAGCCTGACAGACTGAACCTGGGGCAGCCTGTATGCAGCCTGTACGCAGCCTGTATGCAGCCTCCTTACCGTCCAGGTGGTACAGTCGGACTCTGTGTGTGAAGTGTCGGAAACAGGAAGTGATGTCAGAGAAGACCGGACCTCTGGAGACCCGGACCAGGGGTGGCTCTGAGGACACGTAGAGCTGCAGGAGGGCGAGAGACATTCACAGTGACCCAGAGGACAGAGAGAGAGAGAGAGACTGATGTGGCTCAGACTGGATCCTGGTTCTGGTCTCACCTGACCCCCCTCCTTCCCCGGCAGGAACAGGTAGGCTCCGCTCTTGTCCCGGTTCGATGTGGTCCCGTACCACAGGAACTGGACCTGGAGCTGACGGACCAGACCAGACTGGAGGCGGAGCTTCTGCATTTCAGAATAATATCAAATGTTAAAAAAAGTATAAAAATAAACAATTATTATTATTATTAACAGATTTATAAACAATTTAATGATCAATAAAATCAGTTGGATTATAATAATGCTCTGATATCTTTATAACAGTGTATCTAATGTAGCTTCACATACCGTATATATTTAATACGTTGTTATTGTTGTTTTGTTTTGAGGTACAAATAAACATTTTTCATGTGTTTTAAAGTTTGAGTGTAAACAGTGGATCCTTCCTGATCATGAGTTGTGATTGTTTTTCTTTTTTATTCATTTGATTAATTTTATTTAACTTCATTCAGTTAATATTTAATAAAATGTTTCGCTGTCGTGACTTTTAATTTGAAAAGTCTGACCTGCAGCAGGCCGGTCTCTGGGGAGCTCCATATTTGGACGTGCTTGTTGCTTAGCGACAGGGGGGCGTCAGCCTCAGGCCCTTCGGGGCGGGACACCTGGAAGTGTTTGCTCTGGATGGTCGGGGGGTTGCCGTGACGATAGAAGGTGTACTGAGCCCGATGGGCGGAGCCAATGGCGGCTTTGGTCACATGATAGACAATGAGCGACAGAGGAGGAAGTTCAGCCATGAAGTCGAGCTGAAGGCGAGAACATGAAGTTAAAATATGAAACACCTGAACACCGACTCACCTGCTGCGACACCGTACAGTCGCTCAGCTGTGATTGGACAATCACTGAGTAGGGGAGGGGCTTACCATTAACCAGGAAATGTAAATCCTCAAAAAGTCCAGACCAACAAGACGATGTGAGCACGAATACTAATAATATCAGTAATACTACTACCACTGCTCCTAATGACAAAATAATGACAATAAATAAAACAATAAATAAATAATAAATAATAAAATAATAATAAATGAAATAGGACTGTGGAGAGTTTAGACTCAAAAACAAAGATGAATAAAACGAGATCAGGAGAAAACAAACTCTGAAACATCGACGTGTTCGTCACCTGGAAGGATTCTGTGGACGCTCGACTTGGCTCCTCCCACACCGCAGAGATCTGTGCAGCCATTGGTCGACCTGTTTGTGCATCGACAACGCGAGCGTCCGGAGAGTCGACGACGACGCTGACGACTGACGTACGGAGCTGCTCTGTCGGGTTAAAGATGATCAATGACCTGACACAGAAACAATCAATAACCAATCAGTTAAACATCGTCACCAGACTGAGAGTCAACAGAGACGACAGGAAGTCAAACCTTCAGACACACTGAACAACGGCTGACTTCATTTCTATCATCAGTCAACTCAGACAGCTGTCAGCTCACACACTCGTTTCATGTCGAGATCAGGTGGGACTGGTGTGAAGCTAGCTGACAGAGCTAACATTAGCATGCTAATTTCTGACCTGTTTGTAGATAAAGAGGTAAAATGGAGAACGTTCAACATGTCTGACCTCAAACTTTATAAATGTTGTTTAATGATTCATGTGGAGGTTTAAAGTAAAAAGTAATAAAGTAAATGAAGTCTGTTAGCTCGCAGATGTATAAACTATGAACTTAAACTAATTCTTTAACACAGATTTACTGTCATGTCTGGCAGATCTGCTAGCTTGTGATGCTACAGTGACTTCCTGCTTACTCAGCTGATTGCTCTCATTGGACAGAGCTGCAGCTGTTTCCTAGCAACAGATTTAAACATGAAGTCTTCACAGGCTGAGACATTTGTTGAGCTTCGAGACATGAAGCTGGATGTGGCAGAGCATCAGTGTGAAGCTAGCTGCTGGTTAGCGAGAAGTGGGGAAGGACTCGGTCATCAATACAAACAGAAAATAACTGAACTCTTCTGACTCGTCTCCTCCCTTTAAGCCCCGCCCCCTCACCTGGGCTCATCACTGAGCGTGAGCGACGTCTTCTGAGGCAGAGCGTCCTGCGCTGAGATCACGTCGTCCTGAAACATGCGTCACAATATCAGCTGATCATCCTCTGATGTGATGACGACCATAAATCTGTCACATCATGTTTCACTGAGTCTGTCTCAGTTATAATCCAACTGGATGTCACAGAAATAAACAATGAGGTCACCATTTGTAGGAAGGGTTTTGATTGGTTGTGCTGGTACTGGCTCTTGTCCAATAGAAGCAGCCAGTGGGCGGAGCTCTGCAGCACCTGGCGCAGGTTCAGGATGGAGTGAAGCAATCTGCAAAATAACATTTATTTCAGTTTCATTTTTAATGATGGAAGAGTTTAGATTTTCTTTATTTTCATAAAGTTCATAAATTTGACTTTATTCTTCATGTAAAACATGTTGACTTTATGAGAACTAAAAGCTTTTTGATCCAAACTTATTAAAAAAGTTACAACTTCACTTTAAAGACGAGGTGACACACACAGTGACTAACAGACTACACTGTAAAACACACGTGAAGAAGAAGCAGGTCATGTGGGAGCGATGGGAAACTAATGTTAGATGCTAATGCTAAATGAATGGGAATGATGGGGGGCTAATGCTAACTGCTCACACTAAGCGTGGCGGTACCTGTTACCGTTGTCAGTGGCGACATCCTCCTTCAACAGAGAGCATGGAGGGACAAATGAGACAGAAAACATGCTAATGCTAAAAATGCTAAAGAGTTCCTGGAGCTACGATGCTACACTAATGTGTTATCTCTGTGGGAAAATAATCAATAAGAAAAACATTTGTACAAAATGTAAACTTTTTTATTTATATTAAGTCACAAACTGTTGATCTTTGATCTGTAACCCTTCATGCTAACATGCTAACATGCTAACACAGCAAAAGATTGATAAAAAAACATTCTTAGCTGAATAACCTAACCCTCAAATTATTCTTGTGTCGTTAGCTTCTCATTACCCCCCGCTAAGTTGCTAACATGCTAACAGCAAGTTTCTACTTATTCTTGTGCTTCCAACTACACCAGCATGCTAACACGCTTTGGTGCTAACAGGAAGTAGCTACCTGGTTCCGTAGTCCACCACCACAGCGTCGCGGGCGGTGCCGGTGACGGCATCGTGGTGCTGGAACAGCGCCAGGTTCCGTCTCCCGGCCGTTAGCCGCTGGAAATGTTCGCGCGCTGGGAAACCTGCGACCAGTTGACCGTCGCCATGGAAACGACGCATTTCAGCCAATGTCAGGCTAAAAAGGATTTCTGTCGCTCTGTCGAGTAAAGATGAACAAAAAGATGAAAACACGACGATGTTTACAAATTAAATACAAAATAAAAGAAATATATTTATGAATAAATCATTTTTATACGATTATTATGAAATCATTTTACAAAAACAAAAAGTTTAAAACGCTGCAAAATATTAATAATGCAAAAATACCTGGTTGTAAAATAAATAAGTGATTCAGGATGAAAGAGGAACATTAAGACTGAACAGTTCTCTGATTAACACACAACAACAACAACAACAACAACAGAACTGTTTGAACAATGAGACCAGAAAAATATATAAATACATATAAATACATAAAAAAACATAAAAAAACATAAATACTGCCACGTTGTTTTGAAATGTCTCATTGAGTAAAAACTAATTTATCTTTTCTTCTTTTACATTTCTACAAATTTCTGAAGACAAAACAAACGTCCAGAAGAAAAGTGTTTGATCTGAAATGGAAGGAAAGAAGGAACGAAGGAAGAGAGGAAGGAAGAGAGGAAGAGAGGAAGGAAGAGAGGAAGACCTTAAATGTTTGGTTAAGAGGCCGTGGTTGAAAACAGTTTTTTGACCACGTTATTTACATTTTTTGTTGTCATACAAGACTTTTTCCTTCTCTTTTGGATGTCTTAATAATTAAGCATACAGCTTGGAATGGATTTAAGTTGTAAAACTAAAAGTTAAGATTTTTTTAACCGTGGAGAGCGAATGTTTATGAAGCGTGAGTGAAGCGGACCACCCCTTCAACACCACGGCTCTTAACAAGAAAAGCCGACACAGGGAGATAACGTACCTCAGCGTGGCCTCCATGGTTCTGTCGAGGCGTTTGTAAAACGGTCTGGAGGTGAAGTATCCGCTCCAGTAATGATCGTCGCGGTCGGCGTACGTGAAGAAATCTCCACGGAGCGTCGGCAGTGAAGATCCTGCTGCACTCAGACGCTGACGGAGAGCTGTGAAGTAATCTGACAGAGTCCCGAAGCGAGCCTGAAAACACAAGAGAAGAAGAAGTGATGAGAGCCTGAAAACACACAAGAGAAGAAGAAGTGATGAGAGCCTGAGAACACACAAGAGAAGAAGAAGAAGTGATGAGAGATGAATGACGGATCGATCAGCTGTGTGATGACGACACGTTCAGAATCTAAATATCTTCATTATGATCTGATGGTGTCTGGCTGTGATTGGCTGGTTGCTTCGTCAGCAGGATCACACAGAAACTACTGAACACCAAACTAAGATGGAGGACGAGTCTCGGCCCCGAACAGACCGCATTAACTTCTGGTGCTGATCCAGATGAAGAGACGAAGCAGGAAGAACTTTGGACGTTTTTCAACATTTCGGTGAATTCTCAGGAATAATGATGTATCATCTGACTGAGAACAGCCTGGTGCTGATCCAAATAAAATCCAGGTCCAGTGGATCTCACTCTGTTGAATGTCACACAGGATGAGCCTGACTGACTATGAGCGAGCTGTTGGACCTTGGTGGAGGTATACACTCTACTGAGTGCCTCTGTAGTAAGTCTTCATTCACTGAGACATGATAACTGGTGTTCATACATCACAAGCTCAGTGTGGCTGACTCCGCCCCCTCAGCCCCGCCCCCTCCCAGGTGTCTCAGGTGTTCACCTTGATGTGGAGCTCCGGGTGCTGGTCGAAGTAGTCGAAGAGTTTCTGGTAGTTGCTGAACTGAGCGTCCCACTCAGCCGAGTCCGTGAAGCGAAAGTCGTCACCGAGCGGAACCAGAAGGACCGGAGAGCGAAAGAGACGAGACTTCTGACGGTACTGATCCAGCAGGAGGAGAGCTCTGAGACGACACAGGGACACTTTATACACAACACCTGGACCAGTCACACCTGGACCAGTCACACCTGGACCTGTCACACCTGGACCACAGTCACACCTGGACCTGTCACACCTGGACCTGTCACACCTGGACCAGTCACACCTGGACCTGTCACACCTGGACCTGTCACACCTGGACCAGTCACACCTGGACCTGTCACACCTGGACCAGTCACACCTGGACCTGTCACACCTGGACCACAGTCACACCTGGACCTGTCACACCTGGACCTGTCACACCTGGACCTGTCACACCTGGACCAGTCACACCTGGACCTGTCACATGTGTTAGTTTCCATGATGATTATGTTAAACACTTATTTAATATTTGGCCCCGCCCCCTGCTTACCTTTCCTGGACATTCTGCTCTGTGATTGGCTGCGGTGATATCCTCCATGGACAGTAGACCCGCCCCCCTGGCAGGCGGTGGAAATCGAACTGACAACAGACCGACGGGTTCGGACCGCACGTGTGCGGTACGTCATAGCTGTAGAACGGCATCATGTGACACGTGATGTCACTGCGGGGGGAGGGGTCTGACACACAGGAAGTGGGCGGAGTTAGAGAAACAACTCAACACAGTCAGTTTCTCTTATTTTAACTTTATAAATGTTTTTTCATGTTGTCGCTCGAATCTCATTTATTTTATTCTTTATTCTTTATTCTTCACTGTTCTCAGATTTTTACTGATTTATGAGTTTTATTATTTCAGCTCTTCAAACTCTTCTTGTCATTTTTTTATTGTGTGATATTTGTGGTTGTTTTTTGTCTCTCGTACAAACTCACCCCAACTCTGTCGCCATAGAAACTCGAGTGTCTGCTGCTGGGCGAAGTGCTTCTTGACGGCGTAGTGAACGCGCTGGATGACCATGTCCTGGAGCCCCGCCCCCTTCAGCAGGTAGGCCATAGAGGGGGAGTGGCCGAACGGATCCACCGCCCAACCGCTGCTCGGCTTCACACCTGGACAGAGAGGCGGAGTTTAAAACGATGACGTGTCAGATGATGTCACAGTCAGAGACAGGAAGTGAAGCGAGATGAACCGAGGTGTCGCTGGATCCACTGGTGTCCCTCGATCAGCTGATCCAACAGAGCGAAGTAATGAGAGTTCGCTTCGTCGGCCATCACCCAGCCGCCCGTCACCAGCTCCAACTGCCCCGCCCTCACCAGACTGACCAATCACAGAGCAGGAAAAAACAGAAACACACATGATGATTAACTAATGACAACATGTAAATACTAACAAACATCGTCAAACACATGAAGTTAATAAGAAAAATTAACAACAACAACAAAGCTGCAACACAATGAATACGGCACGTTAAAGGAGCAGTCTGTAGTTTTAATATTTACAATATTAATGAGGTAATAATACAAACTGTCTCCATCAGTGAATAAACCAGCTGATCCCAGAGGACAATAAGGTCCCAGAACACTTTTTGAAGCTAGAAAGGTGGCAGGGTCCGCCACAGATAAACACAGTAACACTCCTTTAAGGTCAGTTTGTGTGTTCAGTCATGAGAACAGAGAGTTTGATTATTAAGTTTGTTTCAGTCACTGAACATCTTTCACTTCTCATTACACAAATGAATAAAAAAGTGAAATATGTTGGTATGATGGTTCCAGATGCTTTCTTTATTTACGTTGTGTTTGTTTGTTTGTTTGTTTGTTTGTTTGCAGATTTGAGAAGAAACAGACAGAAACGTGTGTTAAAGGTGAGATAGGTCAAAACTGACCACCTGTTGAATTCACACTCCAAACAACTAGGGGGCAGCACATCGCCAGAGTGGCTAACTGCTGCTAACTGTACTCTCTTTATGACTGTAGCTACTGTTAGCTTGTTAGCTTAGTTAGCCGTGCATCTGGATTTTACACCACTACCACAGGAGCTTTTCCGGCCCGGGGCTAGCTGTTAGCATGCTAACTTCAGGAGACAGACAGAAATTTAAACATTTCCTCCCGGGGAATAATAAAGTGTTCTGATTCTGATGATTCTGATTCTGAAAACATGGATCTTTGACATGATGTCATCACTGTTGTTTCTTCACTTCCTGCTGATCATTTTCATCAAGTCTGCAATGTTTTAAACTTCAGTTACCGTTTGACCATCTCTCTCTTCTGCTCGTCGATGTCGTTCCACCACTTAGAGAAATAACTGATTTCTGCCCAGATCATCTTCCTCCTGAAGAACACAGAGCAGAGGCCGTCAGGCACCTCCGTCACACACACACCTGCTGGGTGACACCTGCAGGTGAGCTACAGTTACCTGCTGGGTGACACCTACAGGTGAGCTACAGTTACCTGCTGTCTTCACTCAGCTTGATCAGCATGTTGTTCAGGATGTGTCTCGTCTGATCCTGATAGTAACCATCGAACGTCTTCAGCCAGCCTGAGACACACACGCACACACACACACACGCGCACACACACACACACACACACACACACACACACACACACATTAAACACCTGATCACATGGATCACTGACAGGTTGGATGCGTCTCGTTGTCGTGTTGTCGTGTTGTCGCTCACCGGGGTCGTTGTGCGAGTGAGGAACCAGAAAAAGCTCCAGAGGCTGCTCGTCCCACTCGTTACCGTGGTAACTGATCTCAAAACCTTGTTTCCAGGCGCCGCCGTCAGGATTATCAAACGGGAGGAGGTCGTAAACGTCCAGCAGCTGGAACACAGACAACAAACATGAACACAGTGAAGTCCTGGTTCAGAGTTTGGATCTGAAGCTCTTCTGATTAATATGAACAGATACGTCACAGCGTTTATCATGTTTAAGGTTGAGGCAGATTATTTCAACAACCGACCAAATTGTCACATGATGATCTTATATATCTAGATCTATATGTGACACATGCTGACACACTGAACATCTCATCCTCCGCGACCTCCGTGACCTCGGCGACCTCAGTGACTTCAGTGACCTCGGTGACCTCGGTGACTTCGGTGACCTCGGTGACCTCAGTGACTTCAGTGACCTCGGTGACCTCGGTGACTTCGGTGACCTCGGTGACCTCAGTGACCTCGGTGACTTCAGTGACCTCGGTGACTTCGGTGACCTCGGTGACCTCGGTGACTTCAGTGACCTCGGTGACTTCAGCGACGTCGGTGACCTCGGTGACCTCAGTGACCTCGGTGACCTCGGGTCTTCAGTGACCTCGGTGACTTCAGTGACCTCAGTGACCTCAGTGACCTCGGTGACTTCGGTGACTTCGGTGACCTCAGTGACCTCAGTGACCTCGGTGACTTCAGTGACCTCAGTGACCTCAGTGACCTCGGTGACTTCAGTGACCTCAGTGACCTCAGTGACCTCGGTGACTTCGGTGACTTCAGTGACCTCGGTGACCTCGGTGACTTCAGTGACCTCGGTGACCTCGGTGACCTCGGTGACTTTGGTGACCTCGGTGACCTCGGTGACCTCAGTGACCTCAGTGACCTCGGTGACTTCGGTGACCTTCGGTGACTTCAGTGACCTCGGTGACCTCGGTGACTTCAGTGACCTCAGTGACCTCGGTGACCTCGGTGACTTCAGTGACCTCAGTGACCTCGGTGACTTCGGTGACCTCGGTGACCTCAGTGACCTCGGTGACGGATCATTCCAACAGGAAGTGTTCCCTTCAACGCAGCAGCTTTATTCTCTGATGTTCTTCGGTTCATAAATATAAAAATAGTTGAAACGACGAGAAGAAAAAATCAAAGCACTCTCACAACTACACCACAGAGCTAACAGCTGTTAGCATGCTAAGCTAACCTGCACGCCGTCCGTTTCGTCCTTCATCTCGTTGGCCAATCGGCAGCCAGGCAGCATGTCAGTTGGGCTGTGGGCGGAGTCTGAGCTCACATTAGCTCCTCCTCCTCTTCCCCATGATGGTTTGTGGTGGAGCAGAGAGTCCCGCAGCGTAGCAACCAGGCGGTTGTTGTCGCTAAGGAGACGCTCCAACTCGTCGATCTTCTGCTGGAGGCGGGACAAATCCTGCAGACAGAGACCGTGATTGGTTTAAAAAAGGACAACGACAAAAATTATTATAATCAAGAATGAATTATAATTAATTTGACCTGTTACATTGTTTTAATATGTTTTTGTAATAAAACACTTTATTTTGAAAATCCTCTGATGACTTTTAAAGATCAGAAACTAGAATCTGTTCGTCGACTCCGCTGCGACTCACGCTGTCTACCTGTCCACCAGGTGTGTCCGGATGCTCCCGAAGCTCCGCCCCCTGCATCAGCTCCAGCATGCGGTACAGTGACATCACAGCCAAGCAGAAGACTCCGCCCACCAGCACGGTCAGGAGCCGACTCGTCTTCATCACTGAGCAGCGAGTTTAAAAAATGAAGCGATAAAAATTAATTAATAAAACATTTTGATAAAAACAGCAACAAGAAACAGGCTGCCCAGGTGCATTATGGGAACTGCAGGAGGCAGTGTTACAGAGGTTAGACCTGTGATGAGGAGTTTTTTATCAGTTAATTGATCTGCAGAAAATTAATTTACAACTCTTCTGACGATCAAAATGTTTTTTTCTTCTCATTTTAAAAAACCTAAAAATCCTCAAATCTTTAAATGATCCTAAAAATAATAACAGACTGAATATCTTTGAGTTTTGGACACAAAAAAGACTAAATGTCAAAGTTTCATGATGATTCATTGATCGACAGATTCAGAGTGTTCAGGCTCTCTGAAGATCCTCATGAGTTATCAACAGTAAACGTTTAAGTTTGCAGACTTTCAGATTATAAAATTAAGATTTAATTTCCCAAACAGGTTTCATCACAGATTCATCGTTTTAAATGTGACGAAGCTCCAAACAGACAAACTGCAACAACCTGCAGACAAACAGGACAGACCGGCTGTGCAGCTCTGCAGAGACACGTCCAGCCGACGGACACTGAGGGCGTCGTCCTCTCCAGCCCACGTCTCACTGATCAGTGATACTAATCCAATAATCAATATCCAGCCTGAAATGTCATTAACCCTTTAACTGCCTCACGTAGGAACACTCCACACACTGTCACCGTACTGGTACAGTACTCAAGTAAATGTACTTAGTTACTTTCCAGGTTCAAAACTGATAAATGATCATAATGTAATCAAGTACAGGTGAAGTGTTTGTAATCATCTCAGTTACACAAAGAACGTGTTTGTTGAGTTTTATGTTTCAACTGAAGAAATGTAACTAAGTACATTTACTCAAGTACTGTACTAAAGTACTACTATACTTTACCTGAGTATTTCCATCTTCTGCTACTTTATACGTCCACTCCACTACATTTATTGGATAACTTTAGTTACTAGTGACTTCAAAGAGCTGCATTTACTTTTACTTGTACTTGTTTTATACTTCAGTACACTTAATATCAGATACTTTACTCGAGTACTTTTTACAACACAAACCTTCAACACCAACACGTCTGGAGATACGTGGTTTTCACTGGACAGGAAGGGAAAGTACTGTGATCTGAAAAGTAACTAGTAACTACAGCTGTCAGATAAATGTAATGGAGTAAAGTACAGTAGTTCCCTCTGAGATGTGGAGCAGAAGAACAAAGTAGCAGAACATGGAAATACTCACTTTAGTTACTAGTTACTTCACAGATTACAGATTACAGCTGTTATACAGAGCTCGCCCCTCAGTGATCACTGAAGTGTCTCACAGGATATAAGATCACATGTGTCTGCAGTAAAGTGTCCGTCGTGTCTTGAACATTAGTTCCGGCTTCATTTCCTGCCGGAGGTTAAACAGCGGACACACTTCGTGTGTGGAGTTAATATTCAGTGTTAGCTCCTCTGCTAACGGAGCTCGCTGCGGCTCAGACATTTCTCAAGATCACATTAATAAACTTTATATTTTAAACTGAAATTCAAACCTTCCGCTCGGAAACTTCCGCCTCGGGCAAACTGGGCTCGCGCTCCGGTGTGTTTCACCTGTCCTGTGACGTTTCACCTGTCCTGTGACGTGTATGTCAGCCTTCAGGTCGACACACAAAACATTAAAGTAAATTAAACTTAAATAAAGTGTGTTTGTCTCCGCAGCGCGCGCGGCTGCTGCTGCTGCGCCTGCTCCCTGCCGTTTGTTTTGCTTCCGGTTTGGTTCAGCTGACTCAGCGCTGCGGATACAGCACTTCCGGTGAGAGGGGATCCTTTTCCGGTCAGCTGCTATGACACCACAGGAATGTAACTGAGTACATTTACTCAAGTAAAATGTACTCTGTACTCTGTAATGTGTAATTTATAGTCTATAATCTGCAGTCTGTACTCTGTAGTCTATAATCTGTACTCTGTAATCTGTACTCTGTAATATGTAATCTCTACTCTGTAATATGTAATTTATAGTCTATAATCTGCAGTCTGTACTCTGTAATCTGTAATCTGTACTCAGTACTCTGTAATATGTAATCTCTACTCTGTAATATGTAATTTATAGTCTATAATCTGCAGTCTGTACTCTGTAATCTGTAATCTGTACTCAGTACTCTGTAATATGTAATCTCTACTCTGTAATATGTAATTTATAGTCTATAATCTGCAGTCTGTACTCTGTAATCTGTAATCTGTAATCTGTACTCAGTACTCTGTAATATGTAATCTCTACTCTGTAATGTGTAATTTATAGTCTATAATCTGCAGTCTGTACTCTGTAATCTGTAATCTGTAATCTGTACTCAGTACTCTGTAATATGTAATCTCTACTCTGTAATGTGTAATTTATAGTCTATAATCTGCAGTCTAATCTGTCAGCAGCTGACGACAGTAAATGGAAATACTCCAGTGAAGGTTCTGATCATCTGTCAGACTGAACACCTGATCTGCCTTTTTCACGGTCACTATATTCACCTTCTGAAGGCCAGAAGTCATTTATGTCCCTTTAGATGAGGACACAGGCCCGGCTCTGTAAGGTCCAACATGTGAGAGGCTCTGAGCTCCTCGTCTGACGGAGGAGTTTCTGTTGGCAGTGAGCTGGTTCATGTTTTGACCCGTCAGGAACATTTAATTTGTTCGTTACTTTACATGATGTTGGAAAGTTTAGTGCAACACGTGAATGTAAAGTATGAACCTAAAAAGTGACTGATGTTCAAACCCAGAACCAGCAGAACCTCTCCACAGTAGAAATGTTAGTGTCAGACGATGTGTTCTGTTTCTGTTGGGTCGATGTTTCCAGAACCACCTCATGATGAGAAGACGTCACCAACAGAACCAGAATAACTCTGCTCATCTGGGTCTCAGTCCTCGCCTGTTCCTCAGTTCCTGTGAACGTGTGTTTACCTGCTCGTTAACATCGCTCCTGATGTCAGAGGTCAACACCTGACACCTGACACCTGTCTGTCTGCAGGCCCTCTGTAGGCTTCTCTCAACACGGGCCGGACTTTATTCAGCACAGATGTGACTGAGGACGAGCAGCTCTGTGGTTTCACTGATGACTGTTGTTTAATTATCAAACATTAATGAACTTCACGTCTCAGGTGTGTTCAGGTGTGTTCAGGTGTCAGGTGAGGGTCAGAAACATGGACGTCTCTGTAGAATGACCCTTGAGCTGCTGTTGGGCTTTGAACACATCAGGCTGCCACCGACCATCTGGTTCTGGTTGTTGCGATGGGCCGACATCATCATCCGCGGACAGACGTAACCTCAGGGATCCGAGCGTGACCCGTGCCCCGCTGGCTCACACAGTGACAGGACTCTTTGTTAACGGTCACTGCAGGTCATCGGCTCAGGCGGCCCAGAGAGGGTCGCCGCTGTGGTCGGCACAGAACCAATGAGTTTAAGTTTCTTTGACTGCAGCGACTGAAATATAAGCGGAGGAGCTCCCAGCTTCGATCCTCTGCAGTGTGTTTCTTCACAGCAGACAGATTCAGACCTGTTGAACCACAGAAGACGCCTCAGACGAAACTCCAGTTCACTGGAAAACAAAATGTTTCCTGTATCAGCCGTCGGATCTGCACCGACCGGTCGGACCGTCACTGAGTGCCAACGGCATCTCCAAACACTGCAACATGACGACTGAAGGACTGAAGGACTTTGTGTTTCTCACTGACAGGAAATCATTTCAGATGTGAACCTAAAGACAACAGGAGCCGTTTCAAAATATGAAAACTTTACCAAGAGGAACAAAATGTGTCTTCTGCACTCTGAACTACAGGACGTCTCCAGCTCAACACTTTAGACCCGATCCAAACAGAGCTGTGAGCCCAAACACACCAAACATGCACGACTCACTCAGACAGAAATCCTTTTCACAGCAGCGTACAGGTCAGACACACAGGACACACAACAACACACTGTGACAACACACAGCACCAGACAGCAAGACAAGCAAACACAGACTGGACCAAATAAAAACCCGGTCAGAGGATGATGAGCGCTGTGTAATGGGATGTTAGGTCATCAGAACTCAGTCTCAGAACAAGGCGATACAACACTGTGGCAGATCTTTAGTTTCTGCACTTAATAACAGGTACGGAGCACCAGGTGATCCTCAGGTCCACTCGGGTCAACAGGTGATCCTCAGCTCCACTCGGGTCAACAGGTGATCCTCAGGTCCACTCGGGTCAACAGGTGATCCTCAGGTCCACTCGGGTCATGTCTGACTCCTGCTCTTCAACACCTCAAAGGGCCTTATCCCACTCATGGTCACTTGCCAGAGAAACTAAATGAAGACCATTCATTAACATTTTTACGTGTTCGACTGTCAAAATATACAATTTGTCAGGAGTAAGAACAAAGTTTCCCCGGCAACACAAGAGGATGAACCCTGGCAACGACTTAGTAACAGGAGATAAACCAGTCAGCTCAGCTCTGAGTCCTTCAGCCATTCATTTAGAGCAGCGATGAGATTCACTCATTCACTGGAGTCTATATAGTGAGCTCATCTGTCACATGAAAAACACTTAACACCACTCACATGATGGTTTGTAATGCTGAGTCAGCGATCATCGGTTGGACTCTGTCCAGGATCTCCTGCCGTCTACCAGCTGAGACCAAAGACAGAGACGACTGGATCTCTAAGAAGAATGACTCTTGGTGAAAAAGATGTGAACCAGCCAAACAGAACCATCTTACTTGTGGGAGAAACAGTAACAGGAAAATCTGCTCTGGTCAACGCTCTGGTCAACTACACCATGGGAGTGAAGTGGGAGGACGAGGTCTGGTTTCAGATTGTAGAGGACGAGAAGAGAAACCAATCAGAGAGTCAGACATCAGATGTGATCGTGTACCAGATCTTTGGATTTGAAGGTAAAACTCTGCCCTACTCTCTGACCATCATCGACACTCCTGGATATGAATATAACAGAGGGACCGAACAAGAAGACATCATCAGTCAAAGATTGTTAGACTTGTTCCGCTCAGAAGATGGAGTTCATGAGATGAATGCAGTGGGTCTGGTGCTGAAGGCGACTGAGAATCGTCTGAACGATCGTCTTAAATACGTCTTTGCTTCAGTGGTGTCTCTGTTTGGAAAAGACATGGAGCAGAGCATCGTCGCCCTCATCACACACTGGAGCAGATCGCCCTGAATGTAGATTCACTGTCCACTCATGTCCACTTGGACTTCCTGATTGAGAAGATCACGGAGAAGAGAGACACAGAGAAGGTCCAGAAACTGGAGGAGATGAAGAGTCAAGCAGATAAACGACTCCTGGCAGCGCTGCAGTACAAGTTTAGTCAACTAAAATCAGCTGGTAAAGCATTGAAGGAGTGAACATCACCACTGGACAGTGGAGAACAGCTCCACACGGTTTCTTTCTGTTCCTGTGAAGCGTTGATGTCATAACTACGTGAGGAAATTAGCATGTAATCACTTGTTAAATGTGTAATTCATGGAGACGGCGCCCTCTGTGGTCTGTCAGCACTGTTTGTTCCTGTAGTTTGATGTTTCATCACCAATAGTTACTTCACTGTGCAGATGACCATCAGTGGAAGCTGAGTCTGAGAACAGCTGTTTGTAAAAGGACTGAGGACGCCCCCTGGTGGTTAATGTTGGGTATGACAGCACCCTCCCTGTCCTGTATCACAAACTGAACTCAGTCAGATCCTGTTGGACAGAAACATGTTGATTTCTCTATTTTTTGGGCCAGTTTAATGTTTTAAGGATTTTCTCTCGTGTTTTACAGCTGTGATTTATTCTGATGTCACTCTGATGTTGACAGGCCTCGCTGACGTATACGTTACATATATAACACACATAAAGCAGTTAAACATGATGTTTTCTCATGTTAATCACTTTGTACAGAGGAAATATTCTGCTGTGTTCGACATGAATCTAATTATGAGTCATGTGATCGACTGTACTTTGATTTGATTGGTTCTCTGGTGTCTTTCCCTTGTCAGCTGCCCTTTCACAGCAATCACTGGTTCACCACTATAAAATAATACAAACTGTAATAAAACTACACCCGCTGCAGACTGAAGACATTTTGTTCAGAACTTGTTTAAAACTTATCTGACTAGTTTTAAACTTCACAAAATAATTAGGTCAAAAAAATATTCATAAGCAGACTCAAAAAGACTTTTAATTATTTATCTGATTCCATTTCTTACATGTTATTTATATTCATTTAATTAACTATACTTAACACCATTTTTATGCTCTTTTTACAGTGTGTTTACACTGTCTGTTGTACTCTTTGTATTAAGGTGAAGATCTACTCTGCTTAATTCCACAAAGAAATGTGGTTCTCTTTTCTAAACTGCTACGAGGGGCGGTAATAAGTGGGACACATGAGACTGATTAACTCCACTTTTTAATCATCATGTTAACAAATATGGGCAAATCAGCATGAAGATATTGACACAAACATATTTTCTCAAAGGGAAATTGTACACATTCAGCTTTCAGCTCATCATTTCTCCTGTGAATATTGATCCTCTGAGGATTCTTCAAGTCATTTCAAGTTAAAGTTCTGCAGTTATGCATGAAACACTGGAACCGAATCACCTCCAACGTATTTTTGAAATACAAGTCACTCGCCTGTACGTGTCCTCAAATGTTTCTCACCTGTGTGGATTCTCACGTGCCTTTTCAAACTATATGAATCACGTAATGTTTTCCCACATGTGTTGCAAGAAAATGGCGTCTCACCTGTGTGGATTCTCGTATGTTTCTTTAGCTCACCACAAGACCTGAAAGTCTTCCCACATGTTTGGCACGAATATGGCTTCTCACCTGTGTGGATTCTCGTATGTTTCTTTAGATCACCACAAGACCTGAAAGTCTTCCCACATGTTTGGCACGAATATGGCTTCTCACCTGTGTGGATTCTCATGTGATGTGGTAAGGAACCCTGATGCCTGAAAGTCTTCCCACATGTCTTGCAAGAATACGGCTTCTCACCGGTGTGGATTCTCATATGCATTTTCAAAGTAGATGATTCAGAGAAGGTCTTCCCACATGTTTGGCAGGAATGTGGCTTCTCACCTGTGTGGATTTGACTGTGACGAGCTAAGTGAGCATGACGGAGGAAAGCCTTCCCACAGATTTCACAGTTAAAAGGCTTCTCACCTGTGTGGATTCTCATGTGGACTGTTAACCAACTATGGTGCTTGAAATCTTTCTCACATATTTCACAGTTAAAAGGCTTCTCACCTGTGTGGGTTCTTAGGTGTGCATTCAGCAGGGACTTACACTTGAAAGCCTTTCCACATGTGTCACATTTGAAAGACTTGTTACCTGGGTGAGTGTTATGGTGAATGTCTGATGAGGTCGAGTTTTTTGCATTATCACTGTGACTTTTGCGTCTGCGATGTCTTTTCTTTTGCTTTGGCTCTCCATCTCCAGCTGATCCTGAATCTCCATGTTTTCCTCCTTTCTGATCTTGGCTCTCAGCTACATGAGAGTTGTTAGAGAGGAGCTGGTGGTCACTTTCTGGTTCTGCTTCACTGCGGTCACTTTCCTCATAAGTTGGAGTCAACATGACGGTATCTGTCTCCACCTTCAGTACAAGCTGCTCTCCCTCCCGACTGGTGCACAGTTCCTCCTGTTCCTCTTTAATCTCTGGAGGCTCTGGGTCCTCTTGGTCCAGACTGGAGTTCCTCTCCTGGTCACAGAGCTGCTGGTCAGCCAGAACCTCCTCCTCCTTACAGACATGTTGCTGTGGGAGCTCTGGAGGGACAGAGAACAATGGCAGTGAATGAATACACATATTGTTTGCGTGGGTTTCCTCCACCATCAAAAACATTTACATCAGGTTGATTCACCAGTCAGTGTCCTTTCTTTGACTGTTATGATTTAATTAAAAACGATACTAATTTGTCTTCATATAACTACATATGTTAACTGCTAATGTGTAATGAGATGATTTCATAAAAATATTTGAGTTATTTCTGCAGGTCATGTGACCCAGTGACTCAAAACCAATGCCGAATTGTATTAATACACTGGGTGATTAGGACACACCTCGTTATATGGACTTTAATGCTCCTCATATTTGTCATAAATGTTTTAAATGTAAAATCTACATTTTTTCCGATAGCTTCCAGCTCATCTGACCCACTGACTCAAAACCAATGCCGACATGTCTTCCTAATAGGTTGAATGAGTCACACCTCTTTCTGTTGAGTTTTAGTGCTGCTCATGTTGTTCTGAACGGTTTGTGTGTAAAATCAGCATTTTTTGAGCGGAGTTTCGCAGCGGGCTTCTATAGAACGGAGCCCAGCCGTGCAGCGGACACTCAGACCCTCCGGAGTCCCGAGTGGAATGAACCAACACGGGGGAAACACTCGTATGTTCGCTCCATGTAGTGAAACGTGGCTGCGATGCATATCTCCCCTCTGTGGCCACTGCAGGGCTCTGAACAGCAGCGTTATAAAGTAATAACGTGTCCTCACCGATCCTGTGTAACTTCACTTGGGGCTTCCAGCAGATATCCAGCATGACGCGCTGCCGGTCGATCTCCTCCTCGTACTGGACGATAGTTGTTTGAAACACTCGGAATATTTCTTCAGCAGCAGCAGTTAGTCGCTCGCTGACAAACTCTCTCAAACTCTCCGCGGAACTCATTGTTCTTTAATGACCGATTCAATAATGAGCTGCGCTGTGACTCAGTACCGTCTTCCACTTCATTCATCACACAGGAAGCAGCTAATGCTACTAGCTGCTGCTGTTTACTTCCGCTGGTGTCACGCTGTTCAGCTCCGACAGGGGAAGTGCGGAGGCATTTAGTTCCGCTTCCGACTGAAGACATTTTGTGCAGAACTTGTTTAAAACTTATCTCATGGAGGATTTTAAGCCGAAATTAAATAAAACACGGAGCAAAGAAAACAAGTGACAGACAGTTTTCACTATGAAGTCTGCAGCACGTCACAGGATTACAAAATAAATAAATAGTTAGAATAATTGCGATGGAGCAAATCTGAAATGTCTTAATAATATAATCGTTTTTCCCGATTTATGATTTTTGAGTATTAGTTCAATATTTGTTTTTCAAAGAATATTCAGCCTCTCTGGGATAATCAGGTTCAGGTGTAGAGGTTTTTGAAAAGAGATCTGGTCCAGTGTGGTTTAGGTGTGAAAAAACAGTGAACTGTCCCTTTGCTTGTGTGTATTAACGGTGTCACACGTTTGAAAGTGTCTCTCAGACAGCAGTGAGGCTGCACACTGATGTCCACCTGCTTCAGTACCAGTAAAGAGGTGGACAGACGAGGACCCGCTCAGCGTGACTCCAGTTTCCCCTCACTGTCCAACCGGAAGCTCGCTTCAGCGCCGCGGCGCATCGTGTGCGCAGAGCATGCGCAGTGACAGCCTGCGTGTTTACAGCGCAGCCGTCCGTCAGGAGGCTGATGACGGAGAGCAGCAGCGGCGAGACAGCGGAGCGGAGAGTTGGAGGAGGACAGGAAACACCGCCGGACCGTCTCACCGAGCCTCGGGTATTTACTTTCAACGTTACTGAACGTCCCTGAACGTTACTGAACGTCCCTGAACGTTACTGCGTGTCGCCGGTCCGGACTAACGGTCCAGCTGCTGCTTTTCCTTTAGCTGGTGCTGGAAAGTAACGGAGTACATGCAGCTGTACTTTGGCCTCACGTTACTGAAGTAGAAATGAAGGTACTTTTAATTTACTCGAGTTCTTTCCTCTTACGCTTCTCTCAGTTTCTGCTCACAATAAGAAACAAGTAATCGATTAATGGTGAAAATGATCAACATGCGCTTCGTCTCAACCAAATACTTTATGAAGTACTTTTACTTTGAATACTTTCAGTACATTTTCCTGATTATACATACTTACTTTTACTTGTAATAAAGTATTTGTAGAGTGGTATTAGTATTTAAAGTAACTGAATACTTCCTTCACTAAATACTATGTGAAGTACTCAGATCCGTTACTTCAGTTAAAGTAGAAATAAAGTTTAAATAACTTAATTACAAGAAAACGTCCTGAATTCAAAATCAAAGTAAAAGTACAGAAGTATCATCATCAAAATGTAATTAGAGTATAAAAAGTAAAAATACTTTTTATGCAAAATGTTAAATTATTATAGATATTTTTACTTTGAATACTTTAAGTACATGTTCCTGATTATACTTACATATTTACTTAAGTATCTTTAACTTACTTTTCCTTGTAACAGAGTACATACAGTGTGGTAATAGTACTTAAAGTACAGGATCTGAATACTTCCTCCTCCAGGAGGTACTTTTTTTCAGTGAGTTTCTGGAAAGTAAAGTAGAAATACAACAGTATAAAAATACTCCATTACAAGTAAAAGTGTTGTATTCAAAATCAAAGTAAAAGTACGCTACAGATAAAATGTACTCTAAACAAAAGTAAAAGTACTCATTGTGCAAAGTGTTACTGTCTCATTTAATATCTGATTGTTGGATTATTATTGTTGTCGTTGCAATGATGTCACGATCGATCGGCCCATTAATTAATAAAATAATCAGTAACTTCCAGCAGGACTGTAACTGATTACTCTGCTGAGGAATCCATTTATTGATCTTTATGATTAATTAACTACAAAAAACTGTCTGGTGAGTTTTCACTTCACTGCATCGTCTGAGGTACTCTGATGAGTGTTAAGAGTTTGGATACAGACGTTGGATAATAACAACAACAACAACAACAACAACAACAACAATAATAATAAACTCTTAAAGTCCAGCCTGCTGTGGACACTCAGCTGGCGCTGACCCGCTCAGGGACCTGAGGAGATGTTTGGTGTCAGAAGTGTTTCAGCTGCTTTGAGTGTGTAACGACTGACACACTCCTCTCAGTGATCATCTCTTATCTTCATTCATTGTTTCTGTTTTGGTCAAAAATGTCTCCAGGTGACGACGTGACCTGAGACCTGCACAGGTGTGGCTGCCTCAGCTGGCGTGATGGAGGACCTGTGGTGTGTGGCTGCAGGTGTGTTCCAGGTGTGGATGTTTGTGGTGGTGTTTCTCATCATGCTGCCCGCCATGTTCGGCCTCTCTCTGGGGGTCACGGGGGTCTACATCCAGATCCTCGTCAGAGTCCTGGAGGTAACCCGCACTGTGTGGTCGTGTGTCCTCAGCAGAACTTCAGTTATTACTTCAGATGTTTGTTCGCTTATGAAATGTGCAGCAGGAGTCACGGGGTCAGAGGTCATCTGAAAATAACTGTGTTTGCAGTGGGCCACATTACGGATCCAGAGAGGACGGAGGGAGCAGCCCAGCGTGCCTGTGCCTCTGCCCAACGGTGAGTCCAGCACGAGCACCATGACCGATCATTAACCATGATAACGATCGATGATTAATGATCGATGATTAATGATCGATGATTACGATCGATGATCATTGATCGATGATTAACTGAGGCTCCACTGTGTGGATGAAGACAGCAGCCAGGAACAAACACGAGGCGCCTCAGAGCAGAAACATGTTGAAGAAATAAACAGTGACGCTGCTTCGTGTCGGTGTGTGAGTCTGCGGCAGGCAGGCCGATGGTCACTGTTACTGTTGACACATGTAGTCTGATGTAATCCAAGAACCATCATATGATTTATTAATCCCCTCTCTTACTGAATGGATCTGTAATCTGATTACAATGTTTTCAGTTACTCCCCCAGCCTGAACCAGAGTCGTATGTGAACTGTGTTGTGTGTAAATCAAACGACTGCAGTAGCTCGGCTGGTGAGTGCAGGTCGCCCAGCAGCGTGTCGCCGGGTCCATGATGATGAGTGTGATGTATAAAATGAAACAGATATCATCTCATTACACAACATCCGTCTGCCTCAGACGAGATGTTTGACAAACGTGAGACACTCCAGCGGGAGTGCAGGGACATCCGGGGATAATATCATCACCCTGAATCATTTTCAGCACAGTGACCTCAGACTTGTGCTGGAGGAAAGTGTGTGTGAATGAATGGAGTTATTATTCATAACTAACTATTCAGCAGGAGACGTGTGGCTGGACGCAGGGAGAGGTGTCCCCTCACTGTCCCCTCACTGTGTCTGTCTTTATGTCCTTCTCTGAAGTGTCTGTGTCAGACAGAAGCAGCTTTAAACACAAACACTGAAATGTTTTGGGACAAAATACAATCGAACCTTTAATGAAAGTGTTTCTGTAGCTGGTGACCCTGATTGTTCCAGTGTGGTGTGATGACGTGAAGACGTCCTCCGGGCCACAGCACCGGACCTCTGCAGTGACCCGGCTGAGGTTCAGCCCGGCTCACTGAGCAGACACACGAGTCGGTCATGAGCAGCAGCAGTTCCTCCTTCTGCTCGCAGGACATCGTGTTCTGCTGCACACACATCATGTGACGCTGTGTGTGTGTGTGTGTGTGTGTGTGTGTGTGTGTGTGGTTGTGTGTGTGTGGTTGTGTGTGTGTGGTTGTGTGTGTGTGTGTGATGAGAGCAGCACGAAACACACATGTCTCGTCTCAGGATGATGATGCAACAGCAGATTGCATAACTGTAGTCAAACAGACTGACATCAGTTTCCTGTGCAACACTGAGACACTGGGACACTGGGACAGTGAGACAGTGAGACAGTGGGACAGTGGGACAGTGAGACAGTGGGACAGTGGGACAGTGAGACAGTGGGACACTGGGACAGTGAGACAGTGAGACAGTGGGACAGTGAGACAGTGGGACAGTGGGACAGTGAGACAGTGGGACACTGGGACAGTGAGACAGTGAGACAGTGGGACAGTGAGACAGTGGGACAGTGGGACACTGAGACAGTGGGACAGTGGGACAGTGAGACAGTGGGACACTGGGACAGTGGGACAGTGAGACAGTGGGACAGTGGGACACTGAGACAGTGGGACAGTGGGACAGTGAGACAGTGGGACAGTGGGACAGTGAGACAGTGGGACACTCAGACACTGAGACAGTGGCTCTGTGCGTCACATCCACTCATGTTAACAAGCAGCAGTGTGTCTCTGTGTCACTTGCAGGACAAAGTCACAGATGATAATTGATATATTAGAAGTTATCGTCCATGTTTGTCCTCTAGAAGTGACGAAGCACATGCATCAGAAACTCGTCCCTGTGTGCCCGACAGTTCATCTCCAGATGCTCTCAGTCATCAGAGAGACTGCTGATGTATTGAAGCTGCTGCTGCCAGCACAGAGCCTCCCTCCCTGCAGAGACCACAGTGATCAGTAGTGTTCAGGGGGAGCAGAGCTGCACGTTAAAGGGTTAACGCTGGTGAGAGGTCAGCGTCCTCGTGATCGTCCGCCTCAACACAACCTGCTCTGTTCCTCTGCTGCAGCTGCTTTCAGTCTCATCTCAAGCTTCAGAACGAGACACGACAGCTCCACCGTTACTTCAGGAGCACGACGGTCCAGCAGCGCGTTGTCGCTCTGATCAGAGTCAGAGCGCGATGACAGAAACACTTTAGTTAGTCACGTTGTGAATGAATGAACACCAGGAACATTCCTGCTGAGTGAAATCCTGTTTGGTAACAAACTGAGTCAGATTACAGTTTAAATACACAGAGCTGTGTGTTAATGAGTCACATATTCAGTGTTACACAACACAGTTAACCAGACTGATGTGTGTGTGTGTGTGTGTGTGTGTGTATGTGTGTATGTGTGTGTGTGTGTGTGTGTGTGTATGTGTGTGTGTGTGTGTGTGTGTGTGTGTGTGTGTGTGTGTGTATGTGTGTGTGTGTGTGTGTGTGTGTGTGTGTGTGTGTGTGAGGATCGCTGGTGTCAGATACAGAAACAGATCAACATGCTGCTGGATCGATATCAGTAAATGTTGATCATTTGTTTGTGGACAACAAAAAACAACAACAGCCAAATGAATTCCTCTTTTTAAAACTAAAAGACATTAATAAACCATGAACACACATTAAATTCACAGTAAACCTGCGACAGTTGGATTGTTCTGACCCGCTCTGACCCGTTCTGACCTGTTCTGACCGTGTCCAGGGATCATTGAGCGAGCGGGGGGCTCGATGGAGGAGGAGATGGGGCAGCTGCGCAGCTCTCAGTCTCTGTCCGGGGGGGAGTTTGCTCTGAGCGACGCCTTCTACTTCTGCAAGAAGGGTTTGGAGAGCATCGTGGACGACCAGGTGACGCAGCGCTTTTCCTCTGAGGAGCTGGCCTCCTGGAACCTCCTCACCAGAACCAACCAGAACTTCCGCTACATCAGCCTCCGCCTCACCGTCATCTGGGGCTTCGGCGTCTTCGTCCGATACTGCGTCCTCTTCCCTCTCAGGTCAGTCAGCTCCTCTGGGAGATGGTAATGTGGCCGGTATGGACGCGCTCAGCATTTCTGTGGTTCTCTCAATTAAATCACTAATAACAGCAGCCGTAATGAGTTTTCTCTGCATGGTGTCTGAGCTCAGCCTTACAGACAGAGTGAAGGGCTCAGAGCAGAACCAGAACCAGAACCCCTTCAGGGACTCAGCTGAGGTGCTTCAGTCTGCTGCAGTTCAGTTCAACACTTTACATTGAAATGTTTCAAAGGTACAATCTGTAAGATACAGCATGCTAGCTGCTAACAGCACCCTGTAGCTCAGAGGTGACAGCCTGTAGTTTCAGCTGGAGATGTAAAGCAGCCAGTTCACTGCTGCTGTGCTCCTCCGGCCTCCTGCTGAGAACTGTTTCATTACGTTCATTATAATGTGATAAAAATGGACAACAGAGCAAACACAAGATTCAATACACCAGACTTGTGTTCCTGCAGGATCACCTTGGCCATCATCGGCCTCTCGTGGCTCGTGATCGGAACGGTTCTGGCTGGATTTCTGCCTGAGAGCAGGTACAGCAGACCACAAACCACAGCAACACAGCAACAAACCACAGCAACACAGCAACAAACCACAGAAACAAACCACAGCAACAAACCACAGAAACAAACCACAGCAACAAACCACAGAAACAAACCACAGCAACACAGCAACAAACCACAGCAACACAGCAACAAACCACAGCAACACAGCAACAAACCACAGAAACAAACCACAGCAACAAACCACAGCAACACAGCAACAAACCACAGAAACAAACCACAGCAACACAGCAACAAACCACAGAAACAAACCACAGCAACACAGCAACACAGCAACAAACCACAGCAACACAGCAACAAACCACAGCAACACAGCAACAAACCACAGCAACACAGCAACAAACCACAGAAACAAACCACAGCAACACAGCAACAAACCACAGAAACAAACCACAGCAACACAGCAACACAGCAACAAACCACAGCAACACAGCAACAAACCACAGCAACACAGCAACAAACCACAGAAACAAACCACAGCAACACAGCAACAAACCACAGCAACAAACCACAGCAACACAGCAACACAGCAACAAACCACAGCAACACAGCAACAAACCACAGTAACAAACCACAGCAACACAGCAACACAGCAACAAACCACAGCAACACAGCAACAAACCACAGCAACAAACCACAGCAACACAGCAACACAGCAACAAACCACAGCAACACAGCAGCAAACCACAGCAACACAGCAGCAAACCACAGAAACACAGCATCACAGCAACAAACCACAGCAACACAGCAACACAGCAACAAACCACAGCAACACAGCAGCAAACCACAGAAACAAACCACAGCAACACAGCAACAAACCACAGCAACAAACCACAGCAACACAGCAACAAACCACAGCAACAAACCACAGCAACACAGCAACAAACCACAGCAACACAGCAACACAGCAACACAGCAACAAACCACAGCAACACAGCAGCAAACCACAGAAACAAACCACAGCAACACAGCAACAAACCACAGCAACACAGCAACACAGCAACAAACCACAGCAACACAGCAGCAAACCACAGAAACAAACCACAGCAACACAGCAACAAACCACAGAAACACAGCATCACAGCAACAAACCACAGCAACACAGCAACACAGCAACACAGCAACAAACCACAGCAACACAGCAGCAAACCACAGAAACAAACCACAGCAACACAGCAACAAACCACAGCAACAAACCACAGCAACACAGCAACAAACCACAGCAACAAACCACAGCAACACAGCATCACAGCAACAAACCACAGCAACACAGCAACACAGCAACAAACCACAGCAACACAGCAGCAAACCACAGAAACAAACCACAGCAACACAGCAACAAACCACAGAAACACAGCATCACAGCAACAAACCACAGCAACACAGCAACAAACCACAGCAACACAGCAGCAAACCACAGAAACAAACCACAGCAACACAGCAACAAACCACAGCAACAAACCACAGCAACACAGCAACAAACCACAGCAACAAACCACAGCAACACAGCAACAAACCACAGCAACAAACCACAGCAACACAGCAACACACCACAGCAACACAGCAACAAACCACAGCAACACAGCAACAAACCACAGCAACACAGCAGCAAACCACAGAAACAAACCACAGCAACACAGCAACAAACCACAGCAACACAGCAGCAAACCACAGAAACAAACCACAGCAACACAGCAACAAACCACAGAAACAAACCACAGCAACACAGCAACAAACCACAGCAACACAGCAACACAGCAACAAACCACAGCAACACAGCAGCAAACCACAGAAACAAACCACAGCAACACAGCAACAAACCACAGCAACAAACCACAGCAACACAGCAACAAACCACAGAAACAAACCACAGCAACACAGCAACAAACCACAGCAACAAACCACAGCAACACAGCAGCAAACCACAGAAACAAACCACAGCAACACAGCAACAAACCACAGAAACAAACCACAGCAACACAGCAACAAACCACAGCAACAAACCACAGCAACACAGCAACAAACCACAGCAACACAGCAACAAACCACAGAAACAAACCACAGCAACACAGCAACAAACCACAGCAACACAGCAACACAGCAACAAACCACAGCAACACAGCAGCAAACCACAGAAACAAACCACAGCAACACAGCAACAAACCACAGCAACAAACCACAGCAACACAGCAACAAACCACAGCAACAAACCACAGCAACACAGCAACAAACCACAGCAACACAGCAACACAGCAACACAGCAACAAACCACAGCAACACAGCAGCAAACCACAGAAACAAACCACAGCAACACAGCAACAAACCACAGAAACACAGCATCACAGCAACAAACCACAGCAACACAGCAACAAACCACAGCAACACAGCAGCAAACCACAGAAACAAACCACAGCAACACAGCAACAAACCACAGCAACACAGCAACAAACCACAGCAACAAACCACAGCAACACAGCATCACAGCAACAAACCACAGCAACACAGCAACAAACCACAGCAACACAGCAGCAAACCACAGAAACAAACCACAGCAACACAGCAACAAACCACAGAAACACAGCATCACAGCAACAAACCACAGCAACACAGCAACAAACCACAGCAACACAGCAGCAAACCACAGAAACAAACCACAGCAACACAGCAACAAACCACAGCAACAAACCACAGCAACAAACCACAGCAACACAGCAACACACCACAGCAACACAGCAACAAACCACAGCAACACAGCAACAAACCACAGCAACACAGCAGCAAACCACAGAAACAAACCACAGCAACACAGCAACAAACCACAGCAACACAGCAGCAAACCACAGAAACAAACCACAGCAACACAGCAACAAACCACAGAAACAAACCACAGCAACACAGCAACAAACCAAAGCAACACAGCAGCAAACCACAGAAACAAACCACAGCAACACAGCAACAAACCACAGCAACACAGCAACAAACCACAGCAACACAGCAACAAACCACAGAAACACTTAAGATTATTAAGTGGCCTTTGGACGATGACACTGAATGTCTCCTGTGTCCGTCTCAGTGTGAAGAACTGGCTGAGCGAGCTCGTCCATCTGACCTGCTACAGGATCTGTGCCAGAGGACTGTCCGCCACCATCCACTACCACAACAGGTGAGATCCAGCTCAGTGTGTGCAGCTGTTTGTTCAGTGTTCACCGTCATCAGACTGATCGTTCACCTCATGCATCCCCGTCTTCTTTCTACAGAGAGAACAGGCCTCAGAAAGGAGGAATCTGTGTAGCCAATCACACCTCTCCCATCGACATTGTGATCCTGGCCAATGATGGCTGCTATGCCATGGTGAGTGTCATCATCAGGTGGGTCGGGTCAGCTCTTATTCCTCATGTTTTGATGTGGTGACGTCGTCCACAGGTGGGTCAGATCCACGGAGGTCTGATGGGGGTCATCCAGAGGTCCATGGTGAAGTCGTGTCCGCACGTTTGGTTCGAGAGGTCAGAGATGAAAGACCGACACGCTGTGACCAGCAGGTGAGAGGATTAAAGGAACAGTTCATCCAAACTCAGCCATCATCTCCTTCTGATGATATAAAGTCAGGCTCAGCCATCGTCTCCTTCTGATGATATAAAGTCAGGCTCAGTCATCGTCTCCTCCTGATGATATAAAGTCAGGCTCAGTCATCATCTCCTCCTGATGATATAAAGTCAGGCTCAGTCATCGTCTCCTCCTGATGATATAAAGTCAGGCTCAGCCATCATCTCCTGATGATATAAAGTCAGGCTCAGCCATCGTCTCCTCCTGATGATAAAAAGTCAGGCTCAGTCATCGTCTCCTCCTGATGATATAAGTCAGGCTCAGTCATCGTCTCCTCCTGATGATATAAAGTCAGGCTCAGTCATCGTCTCCTCCTGATGATATAAAGTCAGGCTCAGTCATCATCTCCTCCTGATGATATAAAGTCAGGCTCAGTCATCGTCTCCTCCTGATGATATAAAGTCAGGCTCAGCCATCGTCTCCTCCTGATGATATAAAGTCAGGCTCAGCCATCATCTCCTCCTGATGATATAAAGTCAGGTGAAGTCTCGTAGTCCACAGAACATCTCTGGAGCTTCACAGTAAAACAGAGTTGCAGCGTTCTGCTGAACACCTGAAGCAGCTGGAGATGATTCAAACATCAGATGTCTCCATGCAGCTCGTCTGCTGTGATCTCAGAGATCACAACCTGATCTGAGGGGAAGATGTTTAACCCTTTAATAAGATGAAGTCTTCACGTAGCTGCTGAGATGAAGCTGCGTCAGGTCTGTCGGCCAGACGTCAAGCAGACAGCTTTTAAATGTTTGTTCCCTGAATGGAGTGCGAATCAATCAGAGTTGTGCTGGGACGTTTTTCCAAAACTTACCAGGCAGTCTGACTTTCTAGCCCATGTTCCTCCACGGCAGCTCCTTGTTTGTCCTGTCTTGGTACGAGTCGCACAGATTACTGATTATTTTCCTCTCCTCTATTGCTGTTCATGAGCGTCTCATCATTGACTTTGTATGTTATCTAGTCCTGTGAATAATTTGCGTTGTGTCTGGTGTGAACACATCAGTAAAAGTTTACATTAAAGGATACATGTCGACGTAAAAATCACAAGACAAACTGAGGCACTCTCTTTTAAACGCCTTTACTGTCACGCCATGTGACTCCCTGATGAAGGTCCAACAGGACCACGCTGTGACAGTAAAGGTTTGTAGAGAGCGTCAGAGTTTTTCAAGTATTTGTGAAGATAATTTGAGCCGTCTCTTTGAACCCTAAACATCTGTTGCAGATGTGACCCCGAGCGTTCACAGGTCGGATTGATGCTTTGTGACAATATCACAGAAAAAACAGCTCGCACTTAAACTTCAGATTCACCAGGCGACACAAAGGTCAACACGCCTGGAGTATCATGAAAGAGACTCAGTGGAGGATCCAGAACCGAGACAAATGTCCTAAACATCAAGTGAAAGAGGATATTCAGCAGAAGACAACACGTCTTTCTGACAGCAGCCTGAGCTCTGGATGGTTTTTATCCTGATGAATACTGAGATCTGTTGATCAGTGAACTTCTCCTCATGATGACTAACCACAGTCTGCTCTCTGTCTGCAGGCTCAGAGCTCACGTTGCAGCCAAGACCAAACTTCCCATCCTGATATTTCCTGAAGGTCAGAGTCTCGTGATGTGCTGATGGTGGTGGTGGTGATGGTGATGGTGGTGGTGATGGTGTTGATGGTGATGATGTGGTGATGGTGGTGATGGTGGTGATGGTGGTGATGATGGTGATGATGTGGTGATGGTGGTGATGGTGATGTGGTGGTGGTGGTGTTGGTGATGGTGGTGATGGTGGTGATGGTGATGGTGGTGATGGTGATGGTGGTGGTGGTGATAGTGGTGATGGTGGTGATGGTGATGGTGGTGATGGTGGTGGTGGTGATGGTGGTGATGATGGTGATGGTGATGGTGGTGGTGATGGTGATGTGGTGATGGTGGTGATGTGGTGATGGTGATGGTGGTGATGATGGTGATGGTGATGGTGGTGGTGATGGTGGTGGTGGGGGTGGTGATGGTGGTGGTGATGGTGATGATGTGGTGATGGTGGTGATGGTGATGGTGGTGATGGTGGTGATGGTGATGGTGATGGTGGTGATGATGGTGTGATGGTGATGGTGGTGATGATGTGGTGATGGTGGTGATGTGGTGATGGTGGTGTTGATGATGTGGTGATGGTGGTGATGGTGATGGTGATGTTGATGTGGCGGTGGCGGTGGTGGTGATGGTGATGGTGGTGATGTGGTGATGGTGGTGATGGTGATGGTGATGTTGATGTGGTGATGGTGGTGATGTGGTGATGGTGATGGTGATGGTGGTGATGATGGTGTGATGGTGATGGTGGTGATGATGTGGTGATGGTGGTGATATGGTGATGGTGATGTGGTGATGGTGGTGATGGTGATGGTGATGGTGGTGATGTGGTGATGGTGATGGTGGTGGTGGTGGTGGTGATGGTGGTGATGGTGATGGTGATGGTGGTGTTGATGATGTGGTGATGGTGGTGATGGTGATGTGGTGATGGTGGTGATGGTGATGGTGGTGTTGATGATGTGGTGATGGTGATGTGGTGATGGTGGTGATGGTGATGGTGGTGATGGTGATGTGTGGTGGTGGTGGTGGTGATGGTGGTGATGGTGATGGTGATGGTGGTGTTGATGATGTGGTGATGGTGATGGTGGTGATGGTGGTGATGGTGATGGTGGTGGTGGTGATGGTGATGTGGTGATGGTGATGGTGGTGTTGATGATGTGGTGGTGGTGGTGATGTGGTGATGGTGATGGTGGCGTTGATGATGTGGTGATGGTGGTGATGGTGATGTGGTGATGGTGGTGATGGTGATGGTGGTGATGGTGGTGATGATGTGGTGATGGTGGTGATGGTGGTGATGATGTGGTGGTGGTGGTGATGGTGATGTGGTGATGGTGATGGTGGTGTTGATGATGTGGTGATGGTGGTGATGGTGATGTGGTGATGGTGGTGATGGTGATGGTGGTGATGGTGGTGATGATGTGGTGATGGTGGTGATGGTGATGGTGGTGATGGTGGTGATGATGTGGTGGTGGTGGTGATGGTGATGGTGGTGATGGTGATGGTGGTGATGGTGATGTGGTGATGGTGATGGTGGTGGTGGTGGTGATGGTGGTGGTGGTGGTGATGGTGGTGGTGGTGATGGTGGTGATGGTGGTGGTGGTGATGGTGGTGATGATGTGGTGATGGTGGTGATGGTGGTGATGATGTGGTGGTGGTGGTGATGGTGATGTGGTGATGGTGATGGTGGTGTTGATGATGTGGTGATGGTGGTGATGGTGATGTGGTGATGGTGGTGATGGTGATGGTGGTGATGGTGGTGATGATGTGGTGATGGTGGTGATGGTGGTGATGATGTGGTGGTGGTGGTGATGGTGATGGTGGTGATGGTGATGTGGTGATGGTGGTGATGGTGATGGTGGTGATGGTGGTGATGATGTGGTGATGGTGGTGATGGTGGTGATGATGTGGTGGTGGTGGTGATGGTGATGGTGATGTGGTGATGGTGATGGTGGTGGTGGTGGTGATGGTGGTGGTGGTGGTGATGGTGGTGGTGGTGATGGTGGTGATGGTGGTGGTGGTGATGGTGGTGATGGTGGTGATGGTGGTGGTGGTGATGGTGGTGATGGTGGTGGTGGTGATGGTGGTTTTATGGTTAGATGACTCCTGCCTGTGTGTCCGTCTGTAACAGGAACCTGCATCAACAACACGTCTGTCATGATGTTCAAGAAGGGAAGCTTTGAGATTGGAGGGACAATTTACCCGGTCACAATCAAAGTGAGTCCAGCGGATGATGTCGTGTAAGAGTGCACAGTTACACCTTTAAAGGAGCGAAGCAGCGAAAAAATAATCACACATACTGAAGAATATTATGAAGTATATTAAAAATACATTTTAATATACTTCATATAAACCCTTACCAAAATGTTACATGTGAAACTTCACACATTTTCCTGCGGTTGACTATTTTCACATGAACTACAATTTTAACATGTGACAATAAAATAATGTCCCATGTGAACCTGGCGTTTTGAGACAAGAGACCTTTTTTTAAGGTATTGTCTGAAGATATAGTTGCTGTGATGCTGTCAGACAGGTGCAATAGCACCTGCAGCCCGGCAGAGACAAAAACTCTGTTGATGGACGTAACGCTGACGGTCACAGTCAAAGGAAACGTGCCTGGTTTTATTTTCTTCCAAAAAACTTTGTTCAGAAAAGTGCTTCATACGTTAATTTTATATTATTGTTATAAATGTATTTGTGTTGAGCAGCACAGATCTGGATCAGACTGAACACTCACCACAGTTTGATTGAGCAGTGTGACGCGGTGTCTGACCTGCAGTCTCCTCTGTGTCGCAGTACGACCCTCGGTTCGGTGACGCCTTCTGGAACAGCAGTAAATACAACATGGTCAGTTACCTGCTGCGGATGATGACCAGCTGGGCCATTGTGGTCAACGTGTGGTACCTCCCTCCAATGACCATACAGGTACAGTGTGACACAGCTCACCTGCAGGACAGGGTTTGACCCAGTATGAAATCACACTGCACCATCACATCGTCACACAAAACCAAGCTATTTCTATTCAGACTCCAAACAAGTGAAGCTCCAGCTGAACTGTGACCTGAGAGCTGCACTCTGACAAACATCTGGTCCAGCTGTTCTGCCTGCTAAGACAAAACGCTCCCAGACTTCAGAATGACACATTTACAACTGGAAGATCTTCAGAGACACTGACAGTGAATCATCATCCACATGATGTAACAATATGTACACAACAACACAACACAGCAACACAACCAGCTCCCATAGTGAAGAAGTAAACATGATTTACCCTTTTGTTTTATCAGCTCTGATTACTTTCTCAACGTAACTGTCTCATACGTATATTCAGGTGTATTCACACTTAGATACAAAATTAAAACATTAAAAACTTCATTTATTGTAAACGCCCACCTGCAGTACCCCCACAGCCCACCAGGGGGCCCAGCCACACTGAGAATCACTGCTGTGGTTGATGACGAGTAGATGATCTGTGGATCCCGTGAGATGATCTGTAGATCCTGTGAGATGATCTGTGGATCCTGTGAGATGATCTGTAGATCCTGTGAGATGATCTGTAGATCCTGTGAGATGATCTGTGGATCCTGTGAGATGATCTGTGGATCCTGTGAGATGCTGTCAAGACTTTATATGATGTGATAATAATTAATGTCTGAATGTGTGTGTTGTCCTTGTGTGTTTGTGTGTGTGTGTGTGTGTGTGTGTGTGTGTGTGTGTGTGTGTGTGTTGCAGGATGGTGAAGATGCAGCTCAGTTTGCTAACAGAGTGAAATCTGCCATCGCTGATCAGGGAGGACTGCTGGACCTGGCCTGGTGAGGATCATCTACTCAGATTACTTCATTACACTTTAACATTACTCCTCATCAGTTGACTTTCACTTCTTAGATACTTGAAGTACAAGAAGTTGATAGTATTATATCTACTTAACGTAAAAGTTTGAGGCTGTTCGTGTTTGGTTTTTGTTCTGAGAGTCGACAGCTTTGAGCTCGAAAGTCCACACCTGATATCAACATGTGTCCTGATGTGATGTCACTTCCTGCTCTGTATGACACAAACCCGTCCATCACTGAGACAAACAGACTCCATGTTTCTACTCAAAGACAGAAAGAAGTTCATGAAGAACATTTGCTGAATTTACAAGAAGGAACAAATCAGTCAGAATCAGTCAGAGACAGAGTTTCACACAGTTTATAAAGTGTCTCCAACTCAACAACTCACTAAACTGACACATTTGTTAAGGGAGTCTGGGGACAAAGAAGTCGCCTATACTGGTTACTGTTTAGTGTGTTTGTAAAATGTGACATAAATTGAGTGTAAATGGTGAAATCAGTGTAAACAGTGTTCAAACAGCTGCTAAATGTTGCAGGTAAGACTTTAGCACTTTAGACACAGAAGCAGACAGGCTGGTGCAGCCATGCTGCCACAAACTGACACTTTTTACAAGGAAACAAACAACTTCCTGTTTTCATTTAATGCTGAATTTACAAGAAGGAGACAATGATTCAGAATCTGTCAGAGACAGAGTTTCACTACGTTACAAAGTTTGTTTTAACTCAACAACTCTTAAAATCTCCACATTTGTTAAGGGAGTCTGGTGCTGTTGTGTTACTGGTTCAATGGTTGGATCAGTTGAAACAGACGCTGTGTCTCCTGCTAACATTGACAGGTTAAGAAACACACGGACCTCTGAACGGTGTCTGAGTGATCGGACCTCTGAACGGTGTCTGAGTGATCGGACCTCTGCTGTGTGTTTCAGGGATGGAGGACTGAAGAGAGGGAAAGTGAAGGATTGGTATAAAGAGGAGCAGCAGAAGATGTACAGCAGCATCATCGTGGGACAGAACGGCTTCAACTCACCGACATCCTGCAGTGAGGGCCCGGAGGAGCAGTGATACCGGTCCTGCTGGTGATACCGGACGATCCATACCCAGCCACATGTGGACTGGATGAAGTCTGATCGACTCTTTTAAACTCTCAAAGTCTTATTTTACGGTTTTAAAAAGTAAATCAACTCTATATTTTGATCTTTTTAAAGTGGTGTGTGTGTAGGAGTGTGTGTCCACCAGCAGGAGGCAGCGTAGGACAACACAACAGTCCTCCTCTTCGTCTTCCTCTTCCTCTTCCTGTCTTGTTTTAAGTGTTTAAAACCAGCTGCTGTGTGGATCTGATGACTGAAACAAAATGTTAATGACTGTAAAAAAATCATCCTCATACACATTTGTGTTCACTTTGTTTACGTTCAGCTGAGTGTGAAAGATCGGACGTGTTATTACATCATGAGATGAAGATGAAGACGAAGAGGGAGAATGAAAAGAGACAAAGACTCTGATAATGATGAAGGAGAAGCTGTCTGCCGCCAGACGTCAGGTCGAACATCTGCACGCTTCCTCCTCCTGCAGGGGTTCATGTCTCTTCTTCATCATGAGCTGAACGATCTGATCAGCAGGCGTCACTTTATGTTTTCTATAGATTTAAGATGACGTTTCAGCCGTCAGCGTGTTCAGACCACAATCAGCATTAATGCAAAATAATGTAACAGACAGTCTGAAGAGAGAAACTACAGTCAGGAGTCACAGAAGAATACAGATAACTTGTCTTTGTTATTCAAAACTAAATGTAAACGTTTTTCATATTTTATAAAAAGTGAAACAAAACAATGAAATATATTTATACAAACTGATAAAGTGGAAAGTTGAGGAGACAAATATAGAAACATGTAAATATAAATCTCCTTTTTACTTCACATGTTTTTCACATTTTCCAACATGAGCCACAGCCTGCAGGTCAGACCCAGCAGGGGTCAGGGGTCGGGGGTCGGGGTCAGGGGCGAGGCTGAGGGGCCGTCACAGGAAGCAGAAACTTCTTCATTCTTCTGTGTTTGGTTGTTGAATTATTGATTTACTGACATTTATCTCTTCTAAAATAAAAGACCAATCAAACTGTGTTTTTAACCACTGATGTTTTTATTTCACGTGTTTTCTTTCTGAACGCGATCAACAACATTTAAAAACAGAACGATTAAAAATCCAACAACACCAAAACTAAAAGACTGAACCACTTCCTGTCAGCTGACCTGTGAACTACAGACAGTCTGCTGTCAGACTGAACATGATGATCAGCCAATCACAACGTCTCCTTCACTTCAGTGCATCACAAAGATAAATCTGTAGATGTTGTTGTAAAGGAGACGTGACGTCGGGAAATAAACGCTGTGGCCGTTTGTTTTCTCTCCTGCAGAGTTCAGACATGAAACCATGAAGGTGAAGGTCAGTTTTTACAGCCGACCTCAGCAGAAACTGTAGAAACACGACGTCGTTCCTTCAGCGGTTCTGAGACTGTTTCAGGTTAAAGTTCTGCTGTAAAGACAAAAGTCCAAATCTGTCTGATACCAGACGAGAGAGTCAGTGAGCGCTGTCCAGTTTGTAAAAGTGGAGCTGATTTAATGTCTTCATTTATATAATGTGTTTATTACATGAAATACTGCAGATAACTTCCTCCTCCTCCTCATCATCATCTTCATCCATCATCCTGTAATAATAAACAATCTACTGATTGTTTGTTTTATTTTAAAGGTGACGTCTCAAAGTGACGTCGTGCTCAAAGAGGAAGTCGGTGACGACTTCAGAGAACCTGAAGGTCTGAACTGTTTAAACTGCAGTGAGTCCTGTTTCACGTGACGGACGAGGATTTAAAAAAAAAAAAAAAAAATGGCTGCAGAAAGCAAAATGGCTGCAGTTTGGAGGCGTGTTCACTGGAGGATCAATAAAGTCTGACTGATTCGATAAAGTCATAATTTGTTGATTTCAGTCTAAATCTGTGATGTAATTAGAGTTTCCGGTATAAAGTACAACATGAGGTGTGAAGAAATATAAATACTCCAGTACACCAGTACCTGAGTAAATCTACTTAGTTACTTTCCACCACAAAACAGAGACGAAGAAACACAAAAGAGACGACACAACTCGGTCCAGAGCTGACACACAGGAAATACTTAGTTACTGTACTTGAGTACATGTTTCAGGTATCTGTACTGTACCTGAGTATCTCTGTGACTTCTCCTCCTCACAGCTTCACAACAGGCTCGTTACTTCAGTTTGATGCATTTTAGTGAAATATGGATTAATTTTACTGTGATACTCTGAGTACATTTCAGAGCCTGTACTCTATTACTTTTACTGGAGGACAGACTGTCCTGTCTATTTACTCTATAACATGAACCAGTGCTAACAGCTCGGTGAGCAGTTTGCTTCAACACAGCTGTGAAACAGTCAGTAAGTTACAGTTTGTTTTGTGACTGAAGGTTTGATGATTTTTAGACCGTCACATCATCAGTGAGCTGCTCGGACACAAAGAGAAACATCTGGATCCCAAGTCTCTGATCGTCTCTGGTCGTCTCTGATCGTCTCTGGTCGTCTCTGATCGTCTCTGATCGTCTCTGGTCGTCTCTGATCGTCTCTGGTCGTCTCTGATCGTCTCTGATCGTCTCTGTTCTTACTGAGTCACAGTAAAATAACAGCTGGTGTCCATGTTGACAGTCTGCCGTCCTCTCACTGATTCTTAAATCTCTTCATCCTTCAACACGTCGTCGGTCCAAGATTCAAAGTGTTTAGCTTCATATTCACAGGACGGACACAAAGTCTTCCTCTGCTGTCCACAGAGGGCCAACAATGTAAAAACAAATATATACCTGAGAAACATACAAACTAAAGCAGTTTTAATAGGCAGCATGAAAAATAAAGAAAAAAAAAGCAACATCAACAACAACAACAACAACAACAACAACAACAATAATAATAATAATAATAATTATAATAATTATAATAATAATAAAACAGTCCAAACGTACAGATCTTTGGATGAAATGGGTCTAAAAACATGAAACACCAGAAAATCTTCCTTCCTCCTGAAACTGTAAATAACCACAGACAGTGAAGGCCTCACATGTTCCTGTCAGTCGTTCACAGCGACGCTCTGATGTTCGTTAAGAAGTCGTTACACTTCTGTCTGTTATCTGCTTCATGCTGCTCAACACTCAGACATCACATCTGATTCATCATCTTCTCTGACTCACAGTGAAGAGTTCAGAGTTTTACAGAATGACCCTTTAAACTCTGCAGCTCTGTGAATATGTTTATCACTGAAACATCTTCAGCTGTTCTGCTTCTTTCATCGCGTCAGCTGAAACAAACGACTCTGTCAGTTTACAGACGTTTACTGTTTTTTAAGATACAAATAATATCCATAAAATTACAATAATAGACTTTTAATTTATGTGTCGTGTAGAAAACAGGAAATAACAAATAAAAACACTGACAGTTTTTATGTCTGTCAGATAAACGCGTGTAGATTAATAACAGTTTACAGTCGGAGAAGTATTGATTGTGTTTTATTGTTAGTTATATTATAGATCTGTTCAGTCACTGACAAACCATTTTCCCATCATGCATTGTGCTGCAGTTTGTTTGTTCAAACCATTATGACTCGTATTGATAACTCATTTTGGTTTTGTGAGTCCACTTACAACAGAACTGTTTCACAATGACGCATCATTGTGTTATTTTATTCTATTTTACTTTACTGCCTCGTGTCTTATTTTATTTTGCAGCTACTGAGTCTTTTATTGTTTCTATATTTGTCCTTGTGTTTTTATTGTATTTGTATTTGAATGTTGCTGCTATAATAACCTAATTAATAAAGTTATCTATTTGTATTTGACAATATTTAAGATGATATCAGTTTTAATATGTGAAAATATCCTCAACTAAACATTAAAACACTGAATCAGAATGAGAATTCCTTTATTCGTCCTGCAAACATGGACATTTGTGCGTCACAGCAGCCGAAGGACAGAATATCACATTAAACAATAATAATAGTAAAAAATAAACAATATCATAAAAAGGTAAGAAATAGAAATAGACTCATATAAACAGAATATGTACAAATATAACCAGTGTAATGATGAACAGTGTGGTGAGACCTCATGTTAAAGCTCAAACTGTAAAATGATGTTTTTATGAGATTTATTTCTTTATGTTGATGCTGCCTGAATGTTTTACAGTGTATTTAAATGTCATCTTTAATTCTATGATTATTAATAAAACATGTTTCAGTATCAGAACATGTTCTGACGTCTCGTCAGCCCTAAAGTACTGCCCGGTAAAAAAACCATAATATGACAGATTCTGTTTTATAGACTTTTTCTGTATTTTTCAAAACATTAATTTGAATAAATTACAAACATTCACTGTGTTTTTATTTGATGCAAAATAACATGAAAAATCAACATAAAAATACTTCAGCAGTTTTTGTTTCAGGTTAAAGCTGTAAAAACATTTATTAAAATAATAATCATGAAATAAACTCAACTAATAAAATCAATGTTTCTCCCGACAGTTTGTATTTTAACAGTTTGACTGTATTTAAATGTGTAAATCTCATTAATCACACGTTAAAAGATGAAACTGTAGATTTATTTCAGCTCAGTGCTGATGCAGTATTACTGTCTGTTTCACAGTGAAGTGACGCCAGCTCTTCATTCTCTGCTAATTAACAGAACATTAGTCAGACCGTCGGGACGTCTCGTTGGACTTTTCTAACGGATCAGCTGATCTCCAGGTATGTGAGGGGCTGATGATGGAAGCTCTCAGCTCGTCCTGTGTGCTGCGATGGAGGCGGCGCAGGAGACGGAGCAGTGACGGGCTGCACAGCTGGGTGGTGGCGTGGAGACATGTTTACTGTGACGGTGCTTTAATAAAGAAAGCAGACACTGTGAAATAGCCTGGAGTTATTGTTCCACACACAGCCGGGCTCACCGCTCACAGTGTCTCCAGCTCCAACAATCCCACAACTCAAATTGCTCCAACAGAAATGTTTGTTCTCTCCTAACAAGATTGTGAATTATTAATAGGATCTAAAGCCGATTCTATAACCCGATTGTTGAGGTGGGATTCTTGGCGAGCGATGCTGCACCACACCATTTACTGTGATGTATGTGTCTGCACATCTTTATATCCAATTTAATGTGATTCAGATAGATTTCAGAGGGACATCATAAAAGGCTGGACTGACCCGGCTCCATACCACCGGCCCGTATGTCCCAATACGCTGATTCGATTTGCTCAGTTTTACTCTTACCCTCCACTGATCTATACAAATGCAATGCAGGTACACTAAGTAAATATGAATACATTTCCAAATTGAATCGCAGTGAATGTAGTCCACAGAGGACATCATTTTAAATGACGCTGTGCTGGGAACTGAGCTCGGACCACTCACAGGGCTAAATGACTGAGGCTCTCTCTCAGACCGGCCATTAGCTGCAGGCTAATGCCTTTAAAAACATTGTTCTGCCATCTGTTCTGTGCTGCTGCAGTAATGTATGTGATGCTGAGGAGGTCCGATACAGCTCAGAGACACACGGATCAATACAGGCGGGGGGAGGACCGACCGCACGGTCCACATCCAGAGGCCAGCAGCATCACATTCACAAACAGTCTCCACGTTTAAATAGTCCTCAGCAGCACTGCAGTGTAACTGAGTACATGTACTCAGTTTACATTTTACTTTCTGCTTCTACTCAATTTATATGTATGTTTAAATGTGCAGAAAGATATGTGCCACCAATTACATGTAAATAACAGTATTTTACTGTAGTATACTGTAATTTACTGTCTGTAATAGAGTAGCAGAGTAACACAGTAAAAAAGTATTAGTTAGAAGTAATACTGTGATCAAGGTTCAGCATCAGACAGTAATTCAGTGGTTAATGCTGAGGTGAGGTTGAAAACAGCACGCTGCTGTAAAATGACTGTAACTGATGTAAAAAAAGTTTAATTTGGAATCATTTTGTAATTTTACATTGAAATCCTGTATTTCCACAGTAATGTGTCGACAGTGGAGAGAAGATGTCACTGTGATGTCGTGTAAAATAATTACTGTTTACTACTGTGACCCTGCAGCAGTAATTTATTATGAAGTTAAATAATTTCTTTATTTTAACTGACAGCTGCTGTTGTTACTTTACAGATATAAAATAACAGAAGTAGTCGAGTATTTACACTTTAGTTACTTTCTGATTTTACTCAATTTGTATGTTTTCTTTAAATCTACAGAAAATGTCAAAAACACAGTTTACATGTAAAATGAGTCACTAACAGTGAAGATGGTGAATCACATGTAAACACTGTGATTGTGGTTCAGCACAGAGTTACAGCTGTGGTTAACAGGAAACACAGGATGTTGTAAATGTACAATGATGACAGAACTTTACATCAACATACTGTATTTCCACAGTATGTTGATGTTGTGTTTGTGTGTAGGAATACAGACGTTGTACGGTTGAGTGAATGTAGTCCCAAAGGAAAATGCTGTCTGACGTGAAACGCCAACAATGTTCAACGCACAGCAAACAGCTGACCAGAGACAGATTATTAGGTAAAACACGTCCTGCTGTCGGAGCAGATCAGCTGTTCAACACTCTGCTTCCTCCTTCCACACTGACTACTGCAGGTAACACTGACTACTGCAGGTAACACTGACTACTGCAGGTAACACACTGACTACTGCAGGTAACACTGACTACTGCAGGTAACACACTGACTACTGCAGGTAGCACTGACTACTGCAGGTAACACACTGACTACTGCAGGTAACACTGACTACTGCAGGTAACACACTGACTACTGCAGGTAACACTGACTACTGCAGGTAACACACTGACTACTGCAGGTAACACTGACTACTGCAGGTAACACACTGACTACTGCAGGTAACACACTGACTACTGCAGGTAGCACACTGACTACTGCAGGTAACACTGACTACTGCAGGTAACACTGACTACTGCAGGTAACACACTGACTACTGCAGGTAACACTGACTACTGCAGGTAACACACTGACTACTGCAGGTAACACACTGACTACTGCAGGTAACACTGACTACTGCAGGTAGCACACTGACTACTGCAGGTAGCACTGACTACTGCAGGTAACACTGACTACTGCAGGTAACACTGACTACTGCAGGTAACACACTGACTACTGCAGGTAGCACTGACTACTGCAGGTAACACACTGACTACTGCAGGTAACACACTGACTACTGCAGGTAACACACTGACTACTGCAGGTAGCACTGACTACTGCAGGTAACACACTGACTACTGCAGGTAACACACTGACTACTGCAGGTAACACTGACTACTGCAGGTAACACTGACTACTGCAGGTAACACTGACTACTGCAGGTAACACACTGACTACTGCAGGTAACACACTGACTACTGCAGGTAACACTGACTACTGCAGGTAACACACTGACTACTGCAGGTAACACACTGACTACTGCAGGTAACACTGACTACTGCAGGTAACACACTGACTACTGCAGGTAACACACTGACTACTGCAGGTAACACAGACTACTGCAGGTAACACACTGACTACTGCAGGTAACACTGACTACTGCAGGTAACACTGACTACTGCAGGTAACACACTGACTACTGCAGGTAACACACTGACTACTGCAGGTAACACACTGACTACTGCAGGTAACACAGACTACTGCAGGTAACACTGACTACTGCAGGTAACACACTGACTACTGCAGGTAACACTGACTACTGCAGGTAACACTGACTACAGGTACGAACCTCATACAACAACACATCCAGAGACCACAACTGTCACTTTAAGGTCGGATCATCAGGTATTTATAGAACTGTTGATGTGAAACGTATAAGAATGTACAGATTTAACGTGTGTGTGGTTTGCAGGAACGTAAGCTGACAACATTTTGTGAGTGAAATAAACAAATAGATGTGACGTACTGGACCTGGAGTCACATCTGAACCTGGAGTCACATCTGGACCTGGAGTCACATCTGAACCTGGAGTCACATCTGAACCTGGAGTCACATCTGGACCTGGAGTCACATCTGAACCTGGAGTCACATCTGGACCTGGAGTCACATCTGGACCTGGAGTCACATCTGGAGGCAGCTCTCAGGTGTGTGTGTGGTCAGGCTGGAGTCACGGGTCGTTCATACAGACGTGATGCCGGAGCGGACACCGAACGACACACACACACACACACACACACACACACACACACACACACACACACACACACACAGCCTCTGATGAAGAGTGTGTGAGGCCAGAAGGGGGAAATATGAGAGCGACAGTTTTCAGAGCGTTCATTAGCATCATTAGCATCCACTAATGAAAGCAGCTATAATTGGTCAGAATTGATTTTTTTGCTGCTTTGATTGAGTCTGAGGTTTTTCCTGATTGATCTGATGAATCCAGTTTATTCAGTTTAGACAATAATCATGTCGTCATGCAGCGATTGGACGCGCAGAGAGAGCCGCTGACCTCCTTGTCCAATCCCCTCTCACCTCTCTCCCCTGTTTGTTATGAGAGGAATCATTTCTGCTGCCGTCCTCCATCCGTCCCACAGCTCGCCGTGTTTCACTCAGTGAGAAGGTGGTGTCACATGAAAAATGTCCTGCAGCGAGGTACATGAAGGTGTGAAATTGCAGACTCCTCTTTGCCCTCAGCCCTGTGCCTCAGAAGGTATTTCTTCTTTTATTGACAGAGCGGCTGAATCTCAGGCTGATGGCTGCTGCTGCTGCTGCACCACGTCCTCCTCCAGCCTTGATTGCTTTTGTTTCCAGGTCACCTCCTATCTATTGCTGCAACTTTTCCAATTTCTCAGGGCTCGTTGTATGAAGACAGAAAGTGGCGGCTCTCTGGGAAATGTACATAAAGCTGTGAACAAAAGAAACACGTGGAGATCTTCTCAGTGTCACGCTCACAGATCCTGATGCAACTTCATCAAATGAATAATCAAATAAACGTCTCGCTTCATTAATATGAAATTATCTTAGCATGAAGATTAATTGCGTTAAACTTATGAGAGTGTGTTTGGGTATGGATCTGCGCGGGGAAATGATGGATGATGAGCGAGGCGTGATGAATGGAGAAAGCAGCGGAACTAAATTGAAAGTGTACTCATCCGTTCTTCCCTCACAACTAATGATAAATTGAGCGTGTCACGTCCAACAATACATGTTGAGCTTTAAACACAGAGCGACTGTGGAGCCGTCAGCTGGCTGCTGCTGCTGCTGCTGCTGCTGCTGGGCGGGAAAACACCATCAATATTTACTTCATCAGGTTAATTATTATCAGAGGCACAAAACCTCTCAGGGTGACTTCAGGTAACAAACAAACTGAGCTCACTCCAGAATCATGGTGCTGGTGGTGTTGGTGTTGGTGGTGCTGGTGTTGGTGGTGTTGGTGTTGGTGGTGTTGGTGTTGGTGCTGGTGTTGGTGGTGTTGGTGCTGGTGGTGTTGGTGGTGTTGGTGCTGGTGATGTTGGTGATGTTGGTGGTGTTGGTGTTGGTGTTGTTGCTGGTGGTGTTGGTGGTGTTGGTGATGTTGGTGCTGGTGGTGTTGGTGTTGGTGCTGGTGATGTTGGTGATGTTGGTGGTGTTGGTGTTGGTGGTGTTGGTGGTGTTGGTGGTGCTGGTGGTGTTGGTGTTGGTGGTGTTGGTGCTGGTGGTGTTGGTGGTGTTGGTGGTGCTGGTGGTGTTGGTGATGCTGGTGGTGTTGGTGTTGGTGGTGTTGGTGGTGCTGGTGGTGTTGGTGGTGGTGTTGGTGTTGGTGGTGTTGGTGGTGCTGGTGGTGTTGGTGCTGGTGATGTTGGTGATGTTGGTGGTGTTGGTGTTGGTGGTGTTGGTGGTGTTGGTGGTGCTGGTGGTGTTGGTGTTGGTGGTGTTGGTGCTGGTGGTGTTGGTGGTTTTGGTGGTGTTGGTGTTGGTGCTGGTGGTGTTGGTGTTGGTGGTGTTGGTGGTGTTGGTGGTGCTGGTGGTGTTGGTGTTGGTGGTGCCGGTGGTGCTGGTGGTGTTGGTGTTGGTGGTGTTGGTGGTGTTGGTGTTGGTGGTGTTGGTGGTGTTGGTGGTGCTGGTGGTGTTGGTGTTGGTGGTGTTGGTGGTGTTGGTGTTGGTGTTGGTGGTGCTGGTGGTGTTGGTGTTGGTGGTGTTGGTGGTGCTGGTGGTGTTGGTGTTGGTGGTGTTGGTGTTGGTGGTGTTGGTGGTGCTGGTGGTGTTGGTGTTGGTGGTGTTGGTGGTGCTGGTGGTGTTGGTGCTGGTGGTGTTGGTGTTGGTGGTGCTGGTGGTGTTGGTGTTGGTGGTGTTGGTGTTGGTGGTGTTGGTGGTGCTGGTGGTGTTGGTGTTGGTGGTGTTGGTGGTGCTGGTGGTGTTGGTGTTGGTGGTGCTGGTGGTGTTGGTGTTGGTGGTGTTGGTGTTGGTGGTGTTGGTGCCTCCTCCTCTGATGTCCTGATGTCAAATAAAACACAAGCAGTAAACCTCAGAGGATCAGAGTCCATCATACAGCGTGTTGTCAGAGAGACAAGACGCACCTGCAGCACGATGTGGACACGATGGGGACATGATGTGGACACGATGGGGACATGATGGGGACACGAGGCCTAAATGATCCGAGAATGATAATGAGCTAATGCTAGCATGCTAGCAGCCTTAACACAGTAAACATCAGGCTATACGTGCTAAACACCAGCAGGTGGCGTGGTGACGTACAGTTTCATATTTCTGACTCGGCCTCACTGCGTCTGGTCAGTTTGGATTGAGAAGCTCAGACTCACGGTCTGATGAACTCTCCTGTCCTCTGGGGGACATTTTGTTCTCGGCTCAGTGTTTCTTTAAACGTACATGTGATGAATAAACGCTGAGTGGTTCTGACCCGCGGGCCTGCAGCTCCTCTGCTGTGTCGTTAGTCTGTGCTGCTCTAAACTGTGTCACATCTTCTCACAGAAACAACTTTCAAAGAAAATTACACATCTTGATTTGATTCCAAGTTCATATTTGGCAAGTCCATGCTGAACGTCATCCATCACGGCCTGCACCTTCTGATCGGCGTCTCTGGGGGACGAGGTTCATCTCTCCTCTTCCACCAACCAGAGCGAGAGCAACGCCGGCAACCCCACGTCTCCAATTTCATCCCGAGCAGCAGGAAATAAATAAAGAAATAAAAGCTCAGCCCAGCGGAGCAGCACGCTCTGCAACTTCCTGCGAAATGAATACTTTTTAATTTGTGTGGCTGCGATGGCCCCGGGCCCCAGGACAATGTTGATGGATGATGTTTTAATGCTGCTGAATGTTATTTTTACTGAACAGGGAAAACTATAAATTTTTACTTCATTGGCAATGATTGTGCCCTATGCATAAAAGCGCGGCGGCTGTGCGTTGCCCATGAATAATCGCCTCTCGCAGCAGATGTTACTTTGCAGAAACCAATTCCTCGGATAAGATTTGCAGAAGATTAATTGTCTACAGCTGTTTCATGGCCCGCTGCAATCTTAATACATTTATGATAAGTTTAAAAGCTCACCAGAGGCAGCGGAGCCTCCCGAGTGAGGCTGCCGAGAGAAAGAGACGCTTTCTTCTTACATCTGGATTCATATCCTCTGTCAGACTCATCATTAGCCTTTATGCAGGAGGACTAAGAGGCCGGCCGTCATTAACACACGAGATGCCGCCGCGTCTCTCCTCTTTCTTCGCCACATATTTTCATCTCTCCCGTTTTTGACTGACTGAATTATTCAGATTTGTGCAAATGAGTTGTTTTCATTTTTCCCTCCTGGAAGTGGAAATTGAAAGTGACCCAGCGTGACCCTCATCTATTACTCAAGCTAAATTGCAGTGAATGTGCAGTGTGGATCATTGTGGCGCTGCCGGGCTTTGTTAACCGCCGAGCTGTGACCCTGCACACACGCAGCATCTGTACCAGTTTGGAAGAATCGGCGTGTTACGACCCGGCTCGCCGCTTTTATAAAGCCCCATTTAAATATTCTCCACAGAACAAAAGCAATCATGTCAGGAGCGCGGCGGCGGGTCAGGAGCGCGGCGGCGGGTCAGGGCCCGGCGCCCTGCAGCCCGCCAGTTTAAGGTGAAGCTTCTGAAGAACCGTTTCATGTTTCCAAGTTCCTGACGCCGACCAGAAGACCTGAATGGTCCGAGGGTTTCATTTAACCCTGGACGGCTGCTCCTCCTCCTCATTGTGTGCTTTTCATCCCGGCTCACATCATTTAGCAGCGCAGAGCTTCTCTCAGCGGCCTCATCCATTATTTATCCTGCGAATCATCTCAGTGATTGAAAGAATCAGAGGAAACCTGGCGGCGCCGCGGGTCGCTCTGCTGACTGTCAGAGATGGTCACACTTTACTTTAGCAGTGATGAGCTTGGTAGAAAAAACACCTTATAAATGCTTCATAACTCACCATAACTCACCATAACCAACTATAACTCACAATAACTCACCATAACCAACTATAACTCACCATAACTCACCATAACTCACCATAACCAACTATAACTCACAATAACTCACCATAACCAACTATAACTCACCATAACTCACCATAACTAACCATAACCAACTATAACTCACCATAACTCACCAAAACTAACCATAACCAACTATAACTCACCATAACTCACCATAACCAACTATAACTCACCATAACTAACCATATAGCACCACAACTCACCATAACAAATTATAACTAACCATAACTCACCATAACTAACTATAACTCACCATAACTCACCATAACTAACTATAACTCACCATAACTCACCATAACTAACCATAACCAACTATAACTCACCATAACTCACCAAAACTAACCATAACCAACTATAACTCACCATAACAAATTATAACTAACCATAACTCACCATAACTAACTATAACTCACCAAAACTCACCATAACCAACTATAACTCACCATAACTCACCATAACTAACCATAACCAACTATAACTCACCATAACTCACCAAAACTAACCATAACCAACTATAACTCACCATAACCAACTATAACTCACCATAACTAACTATAACTAACCACAACTAACCATAACTAGCCATAACTAACTATCCTGCAGCTATCAGCAGAGAGGAGGACATTAAAGGAGCAGTACGAGGTTTTTAATCAGAAGACAAAGATCTTCACTGACTGAAGAAACAAACTGACCTCAGAAGAGTTTTACTGTGTTTATATGTGGCGGACCCTGCCACCTCTCCAGCTCCACACTCTGTTCTGGGACCTTGTGTTCCTCTGAGAACAGCTGGTTTATTCACTGACGGACACAGTTTGTGTTATTACTCATCAATATTGTAAAGATTACAACTCTTCTATAAAACTACAGACTGCTCCTTTAATGTTTGTTAATGTACAGCATGTGTCAACAATCACAACGTGACGACATGTTTTATATCATTACAGCTGTTATTATCAGTCACCTGCTCACATCAGGAGGAGTTATAGCACAATAAAACATCTGCATGCTGTTAAGGAGACTTCAGGACATGTCCTGATGTTCTGACCCGGACCAGAGCAGAACCGTCATGACAAGAGAGGAAGAGGAAGTTACAACATAAAGAAACGACCAGCGGTGACATCACACACACACACACACACACACACACACACACACACACACACAGGCCTGTGTATGGGCTGACAGGAAGTGGTCATAAATAATGGGACCGGCTCGGCCTTTACTTCACTCGTGGACACCTCAGACATTGAACATGACATAATACGCTGTAATAAAACCAAACCTTCACTTCATAAATTTGCATGATTTATACGCAGCGTATGGAAAATGAATCCTGCATCATAAATATGCAAAAACATGAAAGCATTGCAGCTGCGAGCTTTTAATTTATTCTCATGTGATGCTGGGACTTAATCACTAATTGGTTTCTTGTTTCTCTCTCTGCTCTCCGCTCGTTAACGTCTTAATGAACTGAGGTTTTACCTTTTTATTCTGTTTCTGCTCACAAACAGCTGAAGCTGCTCCTCCTGTGAGAGCCGTGTTTGAACAGGAGGTTAAACGCCGCCGCTCGGCTGTAAATCTTCGCTTCCTGCGGCGGCTCACGGGCTGCGATATGAGGATCTAACAGCCACATTCAGTCCTCTCACATCATCATTCCACCCAGCCTCCTCTTGCTCCTCGCACACCTTCCCAGCTTTGTGCAAACAGATACCTGTCACGTTTGAAGAATAGGACCGCGCCGTAACAAATGCCTCATTCTCTGCGGATTATTTACTTTTAATGGGCGGGTGGGATGAGAAAAGCACTTAATATGTGCTCACACGAGGCGTGATGTATGGGGTCATCGTAACACCGGTGGCACCGCCCCGGCTGCTCGTTTCAAATAAATCTATGTGCAGCTGCAGCTCGCTCGCAGCTTTACTACAGTACATGCCGGAGCAGAAATGCGCTCTATTAGAGAGCTGACGTCCCCGAGGACTTTACTGTTTAGCTTCGTTTATCATTCAGAGGTCTGGAGAGCAGCGGGACGGCTCGGGTAGAGGAGGCAGCACACAGAAGGAAAGAATTCATTCCTGCATATCAGCCCAGAACATAACCGGCCAGGATGGATCCAAGGTTGATATGGAGGTCAAGGTCCTTTTATTGTCTCCTGAAAGAGGAAGTGAAGGAAAAACAGGCATTTAACTGACAACAGCAGCTCTGTGAGGCTAAATGCTAAATGCTAACAGTATGCACATGTGACTGAATGTGTTTACTGATGAAAGACAACAGATAGAGTCTCATTTCTGTTGCTCTGCATATCAAAATAGACTCGTCCATCTCTAACGATGTGACATGCATGTTTAGCTGTACGTCCACTAGAGGGCGGCTCAGAGTTCGAACGCTGTGAGGTCATTGAACACATCGCGACATGTGGACGGAGGATTGTCTTCACGACAGGAAGTTCAGATGTCCGTCACTGTTCAAACGTCTCGTCACGCTGATGGCATGTTTACCATCTGAGTTTAGCATGTTAGCATGCTAACATAAGCTAATTAGCAGTGAAGATACAGCTGAGGCTGATGCAACACGTCCTCATGCCTGAACAGCTGAATCAGTTCAGAAGTCTGCGTAGTCGAGACGACAAACACTAACGATGCCGACGCGTCGTTATCGTGATATTAACCACAGCAGTGAGGTGATCAGCTGATCAGGCCACAGAGAGGGAACAACATGCTAATAAAGTCACAAACTTTAAAAAAACAATTGAAAGACGAAAGTCGTAAATTTACAAGAAAATGTTTTAGTTTTATTAACAAGAATAAAGTCGTATTATGAGAATAAAGTCGTGCTATAATATTTTTGTTGCAAAATTCCTGCTTTATTCTCGTAAAATGAATCTTGTTGTTGTTCCTGTAAAACTTTAACTGTTCTGTTAAAACTATATTCTGAATGTGAAGAACGGGTGGACGAAGGTGAAGAAGAAGCAGCTGAGTGCGAACGTTTTGATCTCTCTCATCTGGACGTTTGGCAGACGGACATGTTGGTCCTCTGCAGACGGACATGTTGGTCCTCTGCAGACGGACTCGTCCCTCGTCGTCCTCGTCCCTCGTCGTCCTCGTCGTCCTCGTCCTCGGTGAATCAGCGCCGCCTGCTCTGACAGCCTGCTGGATGAAAGATGTGGCCTCTCTTGGCGCTGCTCCTCTCTGACAAGACGTATATGGACGAGGCCATGAGGATTTAAATGGCGCCATTTATTTGCCATTTGGTGTTATTAATATTCATGATCAATCATCAGCAATGAGGCAGCGAAGAGCCACTATGTTTTATGTTTTATGATGGTTATTAATGACGACCTGAGCGCTTACTTCTCCCACTCACACAGCTCTGAACTCTTAATGATCAAAAGTATTAATTCCCACAGTTTTCCATTATTAATATCCTGGATGGAGATAAAAAGTAATATTAATGTAAGGCCAACATAAAGACAGAGTCATTATTTAAGTCCTGTCATCGTTTGTCTTCTTTAAGCAGCGCGGTGATAAGCTTTTATTTTAATTTAAATACAGACATTAATTTCTGTACTGCTGAGTAATCAAAGCAATATTTAGCAGTTTAACGGAGAAGCTTGTTAGATGCATCATAAATCTTTTCAGGGATTACCGGTTATGGATCGTATTATCTGTCGTCATGGTGACGGAGAGCAGCTGATTTTAAACATAAAGCGTTTAAGTTTAATCTGCTGAAGAGGAGACTCGGTTTTATTCGTCCCGTAATAAACCTCGTTTATTTAACTCAATTCACAGGAACGATCCTGATTTCATCTTTTACATCATTAATATCGTTAATATTCAGATTCTGAGTTTGACTACAGACTGCTCCTTTAACGTCTCACAGCAACCAGAGGTTTTAACACACGGAACGACTTTAATGTCATTAAACTGTGATTCAGACGTGACGGTTTGATGTCGAAGAACAAAACAGGAGAACAAACTGACTCAGTGGATCATAATGTTTGTGTCACTGAACCTTCTGATCAGCTGTTTTAATAGAATCAGCTGAGCACCTGTCGACCAGGTGACACTTTATAACAACATCTTTAAAGGAGCAGTCTGTAGTTTAGCAGAAGAAATTCAATCTTTACAATATTAATGAGTAATAACACAAACTGTCCATCAGAGAATAAACCAGCTGTTCTCAGAGCAACACAAGGTCCCAGCACACTGTGTTACCTGGAGAGTTGGCAGGGTCCGCCACATATAAACACAGGTCAGTTTGTTTCTTCAGTCATGAGATCAAAGAGAGTTTGATGAACATTAACATTTCTTCAGCTGAACTACGGACTGCTCCTTTAATAAACGCTTCATTCAGCTTTAGTTAAAGATTATTTTCATGTTTTATTAAACATTTCCTCAGTTTATTTCATCTTCAAACGTCAGTCAGAGACAATAACTCTTATTAATGTTAAAGTATTTAATTGTCTCAGCAGTGAAACAAGAAGCTCAATGAGCTGTGAATGTATGAATGAGAGTGAGGACGAGCAGGTGAGACACACCTGAGGCTCTGCAGCCGTGTTGAGATGTGAACAGTGTTTCACAGCAGACGAGGCCACGGCACTTGTTGATGGAGGGTGTGTGTGTGTGTGTGTGTGTGTGTGTGTGTGTGCCAGCTGCCTCCTGGTCGTCCCTTTAATAACCTGAGATATTGCGGCAGCAGGTCTGAGCGGCGCTGGTCTGATTGATGGGCTCTGTGATGAGACGTTACAGCGCCGACCCACCAAACAACTAAACATACAAATTATTAAAAAAGGAGGGGTCACCCTCTGGACCCCCGGAGGAGAGTGAGTAACCTTTAGTTAAGATGATTTCATTCTCCAGCTGCAATTTATAGTCTATTGACTGCGAAACTGTCTTTTCACATCTGCGGAAATTGTCTTACATTGCAGATGAGATCTGCCGCTTGACTCCGGATCTGGAGGCCAGAGCCACAGCAAATATCACATTAGCTGCTCGGAGCCGCACAGATCGTATCAGACAGTGTTCAGCTCCGGACAAACACAAGCACATATCATCCCATCTCACACACACACACACACGCACGCACGCACGCACGCACGCACGCACGCACACACACACACGCACACACACACACACACACACACAGAGTGGGTGATGTATGTAGAGAGGAGCAGTGTGGAGATCTGAGCTCATGTTTCATCACGTTCCTGCAATTAATGTTCACCTGGTTAATAAACCGGCAGGTGAGTGGAACAGTGTCAGTCACCGGCCTGAGCAGCAGCACATGGATCGGTCCGAGAGTTAAAGACAACAGAACCAGGACCTACAGAGTCCTGCCCCCATCACCAGATATTTGTTCTCTTCGTTCTCCTCCGATCGTCTGGAGGATGAATCAGGGTTAGATCAGCCCGATGCTCCTGAAGCGTGAGCCGGCCTGAGATGTCTGAACCTTCACCCAGCCGGTGTCGCTCCACAGTGAATCCAGCAGCATGGTTGGTCCAACGCTGTAGTTTCTCCGCTGGCGCTGAGTTAGAAGGTGAAATATGTCAGTCTGGTTAAAGATTTTCTAAATGTATCAACGAACATGAAGAAACAGTTGTGATGTGACGAAGTCTGTGTTGTGTTGCAGAGACATCTACTGAAGTTAGCCTGCTAGCCTGCTAGCCTGGTCCAAGGCTCCTGTGCTAGCGGTGCAAACACCAACACTACCCTGGTCCCTGGACTCTCAGCCTGGACTGCTAACTGCACAGCTACTGAGCTAACTGGCTACAGTTAGCATTTACTGTGGTGATGTGCTGCCCCCTGCTGGACTGAGTCTGAATTCAACAGGCGGCCAATTCTTACATATTGTACCTTTAGGGCCGGATTGCTTGTACTAATCTGCGTGGGCAATCTAGAAACGTGTGTGTGGGGTTGAGCCGCGGTTTGCGGGCGATTTACTAAGAGTGATTGCGTTAATGACAACAGGTGCAAACGTGTTGGAGACACGTCTATTTAAATGAGGGTTTAGCGTGTTTCATGTTTTCAGCATGGTGAGTTTGAGAGAGCGAAAGTGCAAAGTGAACTTGGACCCTTTGGAGTTAGACGTTCTGGTGAGGAAGCGAATAAACATTTCAATGAGCTGCAGCGAAGGAGTCTGATGGTCGCACAGAGGAACGCCGTGTGGGAGGAAATCTGTAGAAAAGTTAATGCTGTTGGAAAAAACAGGCGAACAGTGGATGAAGTGAGAAGATACCAAGACATCAGAAGAAGAACACAAGAAAAATGGGCGTATAATAATATAAATATAATAATAGTAGTACTGCGTGACTCCTTCTCGTAGCTGGCTCCAAATCCGCTCTGAGTTCCTCCAACAGCTCCAAACTGGCCAGGCTGGATAGGCGACATGTTCTGATGATAGTTTCCTCATTCATCCCAAAAATGTTCACACGAGGGTGAAAAATGCGTCTCAGCGTCTCCTTCTTGCAACAATAACAGCAGCCATGTGTGCGCAGTTACGCATACAAAGCGTTTGCACCTCCCTCTGAGACGTGTTACATATAGACGCAGTTTCTATGAGCAGTTTGCTTTCCGGTTTGATAAATCACTGCGTGTGCTAAATTAATATATTTACATGTTCTCCACCCACAACAAGCACAACTGTGTGTAAACGCCCCATGTTGCATATTCATTGCTGCAAACGTACTACCTGAATGCAGACGCGCTATTTTGCACCTTTGACAGACGCAACCCTTTTTGCGCACTGTTAGTGAATCAGTTTGTACAGTTTTAATACAGCAGACCTTCAGTAGATCCGGCCCTGATGTACGTAAAAGACCTAACTGTCATTTTACGATCTGAGACTGTTGACAACAGTCAGAAGTATTAAAATGTCCGGATGGTAAACTTTATTTAAGTCTGACTGTTGCTTTTATTTTATGTTTCATTGTCACAGCTTGAAGCCACCGAATGATCCGCCGTGTTCAACGACACCAGAACCATCGTTCATCTGTGATAACCACGTGATTCATATGTCGTTCAAGATCCACGATCAGAGATCAGAGATCCAGGTCGTCTCTACACAATCTATCATGTACACGTCGTCTTGTTTTTGTCTCAACACTGTTTAAAACACGTTGGAGGTATTCGTGGTTCTGCAGAACCAGAGTCAGAACACAGATTGAGCGAGCAGCACCTCCTCACAGGGGCACGCTGCCTGATGAGGAGGAAATGAGTGTTTGTGTCGGCGCTGACACTCAGCTGGTGTTTCTCATTACCTCGACCTCCGGGATGTTTTGACAGGAGGATCCTTCACTTGCCACTCAGGTCTATCAATGTCAGCAGCCGGGCTCAGAACCAGGACACACGTTTGGATTAAACAGTCAGAGTCATTACAGAGAATGTTATTGACCTCTTAAGATACAACTTTAATAGCTTTTCTGTGGCCCGGCTGTGGAGCGGCAGGGCTGCCGGCTGATGAAGTCCCCCTCAGGGTTTGCCTGGAATTGGAATCAAATACTTTAGATCCGCTCGTCCTCGCAGGTGAAGCCGCCGGCTTTACTGCAGAGACCGAGAAATTAAAGGGAAAGCACACAGAGAGAATGAGGAGCAGGCGATCAGGATCACCACACAGAGGCCGGCCGAGCTCCACACAGCCCGCGAGAGAGACGAGACCGTCCGCGTGATGTTTACTGTGACGAGCAGACGTACGGCTCGGCAGGAGGGACAATATTCAATAATAACATTAACCAGATCCAGTCCAGTCCGATCCAATGAAGCGGGCCGATCCACAGAAGATTTACAGGCTGACGATGTCGTTCGGATTGAGGAACGTTCTGCTTTAATAAGTGATTTATTTTCTTGTTCCTCAGATAACAGTTTTTCAAAACACAAAAATTAGGAATGTAAAAATAGATTCATGATGAACGTTTCACTGCAGAAAATCTGATCCGAACACAGAATTTTACATCATTACAAACCTTTGAAACATTTTTCAGAACCAATGTATTATTTATTTATTATGATTGATCTATTATTTATTATTTATTATGTATTTATTATTATTTATTTCATTCAGAGTTGATTTCTTGTATTTCAGCTGTTCTGCTGTTTGAGGAGCTTTAAACTGAACAAAACACGTCTACGTTTATTTCATGTTTTATTTGCACACACAGAATCAGGTAGAATCAGGTAAAGATGATCTTCTCTCGGTTCAGGTCACCAGAACAATGTGGGTCACGTTGGATTCTGTGAAAACATCATGTCTCCACAGACGCATCTGGAAAATGTCCTGAAGTCTCCTTTTTAAATTCAGAGGACAGATGTTGCAACACAGTCCTGAACAGTGGTCTCTGGCTCTCCTGTGACTCCACCACCTCCACCTCCACCTCCATCACCTCCACCTCCATCACCTCCACCTCCACCACCTCCACCACCTCCACCTCCACCTGTGGTTTGACTCACAGCTTCTCCTTTAATTCACTTTTCCAGACGTATTTTAATAACGTTTGAATGTGTTGAAGTGTGGTTGAAGTGTTGTTGAAGTGTTGTTGAAGCGTTGTTGAAGTGTTGTTGAAGTGTCGTTGAAGTGTTGAAGTGTTGAAGTGTTGTTGAAGTGTTGAAGTGTTGAAGTGTTGTTGAAGTGTTGTTGTTGAAGTGTTGTTGAAGTATTGAAGTGTTGTTGAAGTGTCGTTGAAGTGTTGAAGTGTTGAAGTGTTGTTGAAGTGTTGTTGAAGTGTTGTTGTTGAAGTGTGGTTGAAGTGTTGTTGAAGTGTTGTTGAAGTGTTGTTGTTGAAGTGTTGAAGTGTTGTTGTTGAAGTGTGGTTGAAGTGTTGTTGAAGTGTTGTTGAAGTGTTGTTGAAGTGTTGTTGTTGAAGTGTTGTTGAAGTGTTGTTGAAGTGTTGTTGTTGAAGTGTGGTTGAAGTGTTGTTGAAGTGTTGTTGAAGTGTTGTTGTTGAAGTGTTGTTGAAGTGTTGTTGAAGTGTTGAAGTGTTGTTGAAGCGTTGTTGAAGTGTGGTTGAAGTGTTGTTGAAGCGTTGTTGAAGTGTGGTTGAAGTGTGGTTGAAGTGTGGTTGAAGTGTTGTTGAAGTGTTGTTGAAGTGTCGTTGAAGTGTTGAAGTGTTGAAGTGTTGTTGAAGTGTTGAAGTGTTGAAGTGTTGTTGAAGTGTTGTTGAAGTGTTGTTGTTGAAGTGTGGTTGAAGTGTTGTTGAAGTGTTGTTGAAGTGTTGTTGTTGTTGAAGTGTTGTTGAAGTGTTGAAGTGTTGTTGAAGTGTGGTTGAAGTGTTGTTGAAGTGTTGTTGAAGTGTTGAAGTGTTGTTGAAGTGTTGTTGTTGAAGTGTTGAAGTGTTGTTGAAGTGTTGTTGAAGTGTTGAAGTGTTGTTGAAGTGTTGTTGTTGTTGAAGTGTTGTTGTTGTTGAAGTGTTGAAGTGTTGAAGTGTTGTTGAAGTGTTGTTGTTGAAGTGTTGTTGAAGTATTGAAGTGTTGTTGAAGTGTCGTTGAAGTGTTGAAGTGTTGTTGAAGTGTTGTTGAAGTGTTGTTGTTGAAGTGTGGTTGAAGTGTTGTTGAAGTGTTGTTGAAGTGTTGTTGTTGAAGTGTTGAAGTGTTGTTGTTGAAGTGTGGTTGAAGTGTTGTTGAAGTGTTGTTGTTGAAGTGTTGTTGAAGTGTTGTTGAAGTGTGGTTGAAGTGTTGTTGAAGTGTTGTTGTTGAAGTGTTGTTGAAGTGTTGTTGAAGTGTTGTTGTTGAAGTGTGGTTGAAGTGTTGTTGAAGTGTTGTTGAAGTGTTGTTGTTGAAGTGTTGTTGAAGTGTTGTTGAAGTGTTGTTGAAGTGTTGAAGTGTTGTTGAAGCGTTGTTGAAGTGTGGTTGAAGTGTTGTTGAAGCGTTGTTGAAGTGTGGTTGAAGTGTGGTTGAAGTGTTGTTGAAGTGTTGTTGAAGTGTCGTTGAAGTGTTGAAGTGTTGAAGTGTTGTTGAAGTGTTGAAGTGTTGTTGAAGTGTTGTTGAAGTGTTGTTGTTGAAGTGTGGTTGAAGTGTTGTTGAAGTGTTGTTGAAGTGTTGTTGTTGAAGTGTTGTTGAAGTGTTGAAGTGTTGTTGAAGTGTGGTTGAAGTGTTGTTGAAGTGTTGTTGAAGTGTTGAAGTGTTGTTGAAGTGTTGTTGTTGAAGTGTTGAAGTGTTGTTGAAGTGTTGTTGAAGTGTTGAAGTGTTGTTGAAGTGTTGTTGTTGTTGAGGTGTTGAAGTGTTGTTGAAGTGTTGAAGTGTTGTTGAAGTGTTGTTGTTGTTGAAGTGTTGTTGAAGTGTTGTTGTTGTTGAAGTGTTGTTGAAGTGTTGTTGAAGTGTTGTTGAAGTGTTGTTGTTGTCAGCTGTTGGTTCTTCACTCTGTTTGATGGATTGAATCTCTTGTTATAAATCTTTTCTGCTGCACATTATTGTTCTTCTTCTTCTGCTCAGAATAAACAATTATAATAAAATTAAACTGAAACAATAAAACTCTGAAATGATTAAAAAGGTGTTTTCTAATTGTTGTTGATTGATCACAATGTTCTGCCTCTTTGACTTTAAATCGTAAATATTAACATTAGAAAAATGATTTAAAGATATTTATAGTTTAACAACAAAGAACTGAATTCAGTTTATATTTTATTGACGCGCGTGTGTGTGTCTCCAGGTGTGTGTCCAGGTGTGTGTGTGTGTG